>NC_056741.1:1364259037-1364344037 GCF_019279795.1 Protopterus annectens
CTCTACACACCCTAAACTGGCTAGAACTCCACAACCACCTAAAATACCTACAACTTACTACAGCCCACAAACTCATCTTTAAATCTACAGAATGCCCCTCTCTAGCCAAATCTCTAACTTCCTACACACCTAGCCGCACCCTCAGATCCAAAGTCCAAAACCTCCTGCAGGTACACAAACCCCTACACTCACCTGGCAAACTATTACTATCCCACACTATAGCCAAACTGTGGAATGCTCTACCCACACCACTGCGTAACATACCTAACCATAACAACTTCAAATCCATGCTTCTCTCCCATCTGTCCTCCAAATGAGAATGTCCTTCACATGCTCCTACTTAAAACACCCACACCACTAATCTCCAAACCTAAATCGACTTTCTTTGCCAAATTTACAAAATGTCATTTGTCTTTCTCTTAACATCTTTCCAAACACTTTCGCATGCTAGCCTCTGGCCTATCTTACACATTTCTCAAACTGACATCCTCCTAATTGCAAAACAGTCTATATGTTAAACTGTCAATCCTATACAGACTAATATTGACATATGAAACTCACAGTATCTATTAGCATTGTGAGATTCTTCTGTATTCTGCCTTTTTGTAAGTTTACACATTTCTGTACTTTATATTTTGTAATGTTGAAAATTTCTCTACTTTATAAATTTATCTAATGTTGCAAATCTCTGTATTTTATAATATGTACCGGAGCTTTTCTCCTCGGGTCTCCACTGAACATGGGCCACAAGCCCAGCTGGACTAACCCGGTTAACAAACAATAATAAATAATAAATAAATAAATAGTCTGCAGACGAAATAGTCAGCAAAATAACTCCACATTAAAGAGATCTGTAACTAATGAAGAGGTTGATGCTGGCAAACAACTTTACATTTCATTGTTTCATCTACAAATTCACTGCCTGCTGCCCTTTTGAGGTATGAATGAATTGCCTATGTCACATTAAAAAAATAGGTAAGCTGGTAAAATTGCAATAGGGAATGGCTGGCCAACAGACAACAGGTTCACAGTTACTAGGCATCCAAAGGACGACACACTCAAGAGTGCAGCACCCCCATTTTCCCTTGAAGTAAACCAGAGTATCAGCAATTGTTCTACATGGTGTGGGAGTAGGACCCACAACCTCCTACACCAAAGGCAAGTTTGTTACTTGTTGGGCTGCTTACACTGCTTTCATATTCTACAGCACAATCACTGATAGCCACTTGCTAAGCACAACAGACTTAACATGAACAATAATAAACTTTTCTCGAAACTCACAATTCCTTAAAAATGCAATGAAAGTCACATTCCTTGAGCAGTCTGGTAGTTGGTGTAAGGATTCAGGTTCATGTTACCAGTAGCCAGGGTACAGGGTTTGAGCCTGGGCAAGTTAATTAACTAACCTGCCATCTCTAACTAGGGCATTTTACACAAACATCCCCCGCCCACCTTACCGAAGGAATGCACATCTCATGACAGCAAGTAAGCGAGTTTAAATTCTGCGCACGAAAAGCAGCAGCAGTAGGAATGTTTAAATGTGCGTGTGTCAACTCATGCAAAGAAGCAGCAACAGGAACGTATATAGCAGAGGGCATTCTTAAAGATGAACAATGTTAAAGAGGACATGTAATTTAACTTTTTTTTTTAATCTAATTAAAAATGAAATGTTGTGGCAACATTCCCCCCAGCTGGCAGGCCCTAGGCAACAGCTTAGGTTGCCTTGTGCTAGATCCAGCTCTGGATGAGTCTCTGTCAGTAAACTCTGGGAGAAAAAAAATATCACAGAGAACCCCTTTCAATTGACAAAATCAAAATTATCCATGTTGACTCTATGACAGGTTCCTGGGATCACCTGTCCTAAATATGAGGCTATACATGCAAAGAAAATCTGCAAGACTCTCTTCTCAGGCTATTACACCACAAAGTCATCAGCCTTGTGGTAAAATCTGTGAACCCTGATAAAGAGTACTGTACCATCTGCTCGTGTACTTTTTTTACGAAGTGCCTGGATTTCACATGAATGCTATCAAGTTTTGTGGAGGGTTAAATACTGAAGCACGCAGAAGACTCAGATTGCTGCAGAAAGACTGTTAAGAATCTGTGCTGTTTTAGAATAAATTATGCTTTGCCTGGGATCTGAATTCAGACATTACATAATAGGAAGACAATTCTTTTTAATGTAGAAGAACCACATTCGAGTATTTTTTATTTAAAATTTTCTTAGTAATATAGTTAAGTCGTCATAATGTCAGACTTCATACCACAGCAGCAGAATGTGAAAATTAGAAACGCATTACATTATTTTTACAGTATCACAATATTTTCTCCTACTCTAAATATGTCATCACAACATAGAACTGAAACTGTATGAAAAATGAGACAGAAAATTTACAGCATGCATATTCTGATTCCAGTACTTCAGAATTACTTATTGGTAAGGTACAGCCACTAACCCATACACATATGGAGTACTACAATGCACTATGCTTTCTCAGAGTCATTATGCATCAATCTCTATACAGGTAGGCCCATGCAGCTTTCTGACTGCCATCTGATCTGAGGCAAGAAAAGTTTTTGGGTCAGTTTATTCACCCTCTTAAACTAAACACTCAAGCCTTAGAATTAAACATCAAGAATCTGATACTTTGAACTTGGCACCTTAAAGCATTTATGAAATGCTTAAGAAAACTATAGGGGAAAATGGCAAAGGCCTTCTTACTGGTAGCTTCAATTAGACTGAATTTATTTCACAGATAAACATTCCTTCTAATTTTATTGTTTTCCTGAAACTCAGTCTACTCCTCCTATTCTGTTATACACTTCACGGCCAGTTATCATCCGTGCTTACCTGGTTTTGAGTTCCTCAATCTCTTGCCGGATTTTATTTGTGTCCTCACGGTACTGCCTGATTTTCCTCTCATCCTGATCTACTTGGTTACTCTGCTGCTGCAGTTTGCTAATGAGGTAATCCTTAACAACAGACAGTGTAGCTGTAGAGTTGTGTGCCAGAGTCTGAACAACTAAAACAAAACAAAAAAAAAGTTAAAAATGAAACATTAGTAAACAGATGTAATCACTCACTACCTTTAAGCAATAAGAAGTGAAATTTACAGTAAAGTTATATCAGATTTCACCTAACTGACCAATCATTCAGAATGGTAGAATTTTACCAATAAGTTTTTTCTTCCAGTCCTGACAGCGCTCCCTACAGTACCTCAGCCCTCTCCAAATTATGCAATTCATGTAAGAATCACTTTTCGTAAATTCCTCAGAACATATTATCTACAGTAGGACCTCCATCCCCACATACTCACCACAACCAATCAAGTATGGCTATATACTCAATTTTCCATTTAGGAAAGGAAGCACATCCTCCCTTATTAAAGTCACATCTTTAATTTCCATTCTGCTCCAGAAAAAGCACATAAACTTATTACTTATTTGTCTTTGTTTACTGGGAAAGTCCGATTGGGTAATAACCCATTTTCAGTGGATGCTAGGGAAGAAAAGCTCAATTTACTTGCATTGCATTACACCAAGTTCCAGTTAACCACAGAGTAGTTGCATTTCTATTTGCATTTATACACAAACTGTAGTTACATTTACACATTCTAAGATTTTACAGAGGTGGAAGTTACTAAAGAGAAAGCCCACATGCAGCTTAGTGGATTGCACAGGCAGCAGTTATGTATAAAAATTGTTTTGTCATTTCAGTGAGAAGTTGAGGGTATTCTGTTTAAGGAGACTATCTGGAGAGTTATTGTACAGTGAACACAAAGTCTTACCTTGTGATGAGCATATGCAGGACCAGGATTGGTGAAGATGTTTAAGCAATGGTTTAAAACTGCTGAGTTTGTTGGAGAGTTTTACTTGAGTGGGGATAATATTCCAGAGTTTAGCGATGTATTGGAAGTAGAGTAAGTCTCCTGCAACATTATTTGACTTATTTGTAATTAATAAGAGTTTGTTACTTGTTGGACAGTAGGGCAGTAATATGTTTTGTAGTGCAGGGCATTTTTATGGAAGATGAATGAGTTTGTGTGCGGTAGTTAGTTGTGAATATGTTAGGTAGTTGTGTAGTTCAAACTACTGGTTTAATTGTTTTAAATTAAGACAATGGTGCATCCTATGAGGGAGACTGATGGCAAATTTAGCTATTTTATTGTAGCAGAAGGAAAGTTTCTTTCTTTGAGTATTGTTTAGGCTTGTTAGGAGAGGAGCGTCAAATAGAGTGGGCAACAAGAAGGTGGTGGCTAGAGTTTTTCTTGTAGTATCTGTACGGAATCCATTGATCCTATAAAGGAAGCCTAGTTTCTGGTGTATAGATTTAGTGGTGTGCAGTATATGCTAGTCATATTTGAGACTGTCACCTATTAAAACGCCTACACGTTTACTGCAACTTACAGTTTTAATGGCAGTGTTATTTGCTGACCTTATGGTAAAAGATTGCTTTTGATTTTGGCAACTTTTTGAGGTAAAAAGCATTAACTTAGTTTTCTTGGGGTTGAGTAGGAGGTTTGATTCTTTGAGTGAGGTTTCTACAGAGGAGATAGATTTTTGGGTAATATCTCAGAGCTTATTTATTGTTCAGGCCATACATATTAAAGGTGAGTTTGCATACTGAACTAAACTAGCATGATGAGTGGAGGTCATTAATAAATATATTACATATGAGAGGACTCAGGATACAGCCATGAGGGACATCTGTAGTAAGTGGTTGAAAGGATGAGTAGGTTTGTTGCTATTTAGTGGCTTGTTGCCTTCCAGATAGGTAACTAAGAAACCACAACAAGGAGCACTGTGAAAGTCCAGTCCTAGTGGGGAACGCTGAACAAGCAAGTTAGTGCTGCGAGACAGTATCAAATGCCTTTGAGAAGTCTAAGAACATGATGGACATAAGTAGCTCATTACTTCTATGTTGGTTTATTATACTGGAAAAATATAGTAGTGCAATAGTGGTGCGGTGCTGGGGCCTAAAGCCATGTTGTGCTTCTGACAGCAGGTTATCTCAGGTTAGGCATTGCATCAACTGCATATAGATGCATCTCTCTAATATTTTGGAGAGGGGGGAGAAAATCACTATTAGTCTGTAGTTATTAAACTCTGTAGATGTGCTGCCTTTGCTCACAAAAATCGCAAACACACTTCCACCAAAACTGACACAATTTCTACCAAACTTGCCAATAAACTGATAAACCAGTTCAGTTAATAAAGCTAAAGAATTATTTTTGTCTCTCTGTATGTACATCCCTCAGAATAGTAATGCTTTACAGTATCTTTAAGTGTCCTCATGAACAAGCTCTCCCACCTTTGGTTCACTGCAAATACTTGCAACTAGCTTGTATGGACAGATACACACACAAACACACACACAGACGCACACACTTCAGGTTACGCATATTTCAAAATAAAGGTGATGCTATTATAACAGTGAAAGTGTTGGACAACTTCTGGCCAGTAGGGGGAAATCAAAGAAAGGCATGTCCTCCCATCCAATATTTATCATTCATCATGAATCCTTCTTGATCATAACTAAGCCAGACATGTTTTCCTGCCACATGCAAAGATGCCCGTCTCTCTTCTAATCCTCATGTTACTGCTGCTGTTGATGAAAGACCATAGCCAACATTATAGTACTGCAGATCCAGCATTCGACAGCTTTATGTATCTATGAGGACTTGAGCCTGTGTTGTCTTTAGACTTCTCAAATACAGATATTTTGCAACATATTTTGAATGGATGCGCACTAAACTGAAATGGATATTCTCACCGGGGGAGCTAGTATTCTGTCATACTCCACCTTTTCTACATCAAAAACTTTTTATTTCAGTGGAGTGCACATATCAATTAACATAAACTACAAAATATGTGATAAGAATTGCCCCTGTCTGACTGCCCAAATGCAATGAATTCCTGACCATATTTAGTACAATGGTGTTATAAAAAACAGACCAATGATACCATTACACACACAGTAAGGAGGTCAAACAAGGCACATACCTAAATGAAGGTATGCACAAAAATAGAGGCAAAGTACAGAGAAGGACAAGAAAGCTTGTTTAGGAAACATACAGAGAACACAGTAAGGGTAGAAAAGGAACCTGTGTTTACAGGTTCAATACTGCAAAGTATTACTGAATTACTCCAGCAAATAACTCTAGAAGAATTGAGAAATCATGTCATGGGATGGGGGAAGGGGGTACTGCACTTCAGAGCCTCCACCTACACTTTTAAATCTAACTTTTGTAACTTGAACTCTTTAAATCAAACATATACCCTTTAATCAAACAATATATGTCTAGCTCTTCTCATTCCTGAATTCTGGTAAAATTCTCCTTTAGCACTCAAAGGAAGAGCAATCTATAAAGAATAAATGACATAATAAAATGATAACTCCTGCTATTAGCTCTCAATAAACAACCCTTCCCTCTAGTTACATAAGAAAACAATGGCATTCCCACTGAATATGTAACGAATACTCTTACCCAAAAGTGGTGGCATGAGGTTATTCTGCTCAATGTGCTTCAGCACAGCTGTGATATACTCTTTGCAGTCCTCTTCCTTCCTGGCAAAATAGCTGAGGGCTTGTTCCCACAAGCATATCTCCCGATCACCATAGCGTTCACATGCCTCGATCACCTTGCTGTACTCCTCATTCTGCATGTGGTAATGCATTATCTGTTGGAAACTAAAGTGAAAGAACACAGTTACACTGCAGTTATGTCAGTCTTTTTACCTTTATTATTTTCAAATCAAAAGGCCAAGCACTCTTTTCCAGAAAATGCAGTGCTTCTCCACCATGATAACTCTAATGCCCAAGGATTCTTGGACTCTTATTCTTCTGTGGCAGCACAAAGCTTTACCAGTGTAGTACACTATTGCTCACCTAGAGGAGAGCAATGCTGTATATTATTATGCACACCATTTCAAGGGTTTAGGCCTAGTTCTGATTTCTGTGGTAAAAGTCTAACATAAATCACATGCTTACTGGTGCTGGTATATTAAACAGTGTTTTGGTGTGAACTCTGGCCTTACATTTCTGTTTTGTTTTACTTTTTGGTGTAATGCAAGTTTAGTTCTTTTCTTTCTTTTTTGACAATTCCCACTTTAACGCACACAGGAGAAGAAAGTATGCATGGTACTGGAATTTTTGTCACTAAGAGACTATATTGAGTGATGGACTATATTATTTAGTAAGACTTTGTTTATGTTTCAGCACATAATGAACCACAGTGGTCAATGCAGTGGCAATGAAAACTAGATGAAAACTATGATATTCCTGTAGTGTACAAACTGGACTATTCCAGTGACTTGCTACAGATGTAACATCCGGCAGCAAGTCCAAGATTATGAATTAGTGCCAAATCGCTAGCTTATTTCAGCGACAGCAGGGGAAGAAAAGGGGATCACTGAAAAAGAGACACACTATCATGGGAACATAACCACAAACTGCAGGTCAAATACACCTACAGCCACCTGAAAGTCAGGGAGAAAATGAAAGTAGTGCTGCTGATGTATGTACCCGCTGTGGATAGAAATGAGACTTGTGCCGGATACAAAGACAAATAAACAAGGCTGCTACTATTCTTCTGCAATTCCTGCAAATTTAGATTTGTTTGGAGCCACAAGTTCACATGCCAATTGACCCTAACTCCAAACACAAGGTACTGCATCTCATGAAAGTAACCAAAAGGTGTAGGGGTGTGTGTTTATAAAAGGACAGTGCAACATAAGACGGTTACATGAAGAATGCAAATTAAAACCAAAATTCAGATCTAAAACACTCCATCCTCCTATATAGTGCATGTCACATATTGCACAATGAAGCACTTCAACAACCACATTAAAAATGATTCATCCCAGTATCATTCCCATTCAGCCTGTAACTTTTTCAACAAAACTTTATGTTAGGGTGAGCGGCCCCATGATGTCACCCATCCAGGCTTTATATAAAGGCTATTCATCTCAAAAGACCCATATCCAGTCACTGCACTCACATGATTCTGCTCTTCCATCCTCCTCTGATTCAACCTTTAAAGCAAGGCAATGATGTTACTGCTCCACCACCAAGGGACACAAAAAATACCAAATTGGCCTATGGTTGCATCAGTACCCTTTCTAATTAACGACAAAGCAACTGTCATGCCCTGAGATGTAAAATGCAACTCCAAATGGAGTCCGAGATAATATACTGACCCATGTTTACTATACCAAGCTAAACACATCCTAAAAGCTTTTATGGCAAATTAAATATAAAATTCAACAACATTTGTAACTTCAAGTCTATTACTAACACTGGCTGTATGGTAGTGAATCTGTAAATGACATACCCGATCACAATGTCCTTGGTCACCAGAAAACATGACTCTGACAGAGACTAGGGAACACCAACTGTCCATAAAGACATCCTCCACAAAATTTGTAAAAATGCCTAAGAACCAAGGAATCCCATATGATCCTTGTCAATGTCTTCCATGGGAAATATTTTACAAAATTGCTTACAAGAAAACATGGATAACACATAATGGTATGATGTCCTTGGTCAGAAACCATGGCCTTTGTAAAGGATTAGGTAACACTAACAGCCTGTGAAGATATCAATGGCATTCTAAAACTGCCCCAAAGATATAGAGACACAATACAATCCCTGACATTGTCATCCAAAGAAAAGGATCTCTGAAATGGCTTGGAGGTAAAAAGAATAGGTCATAATGGTATCTTCCATAGAAGCAAGGAATATAAGCGGTATGAAATATACTGGTAGATTATGAGTGTGTCGCTGAGAGACAGAGAGAGAGAGAATACATATTTGTATACATACACACACACACACATATATATATATATATATATATATATATATATATATATATATATATATATATATATATATATATAATGTGTGCTGCCCTTGAGATACCTCCCACAGAGTATGATCTTTGAGAATGTATGAGAAACACCAACACTCCCATTGCAGTATTTCTTCATAAAACAAGAACAGTGAATAGAAGATTGTGAACATAAAGTGGTCTCTCTGTCTCTCTCTTTTATGAAGATGTCTGACTCAGAGCTCTGAATGTGCCTTAGGAACATCTACAGCCATGAGAAATAGGAATTAAAAATTTGGAAACCAGAAGCAGTAATACAGGGTAAATGACCATCAGAATCTCACATCAATGCAGGACTGGTTAAAATAAGTTGGAAAGGTACAGTGTTTGGCTCCTAGGAACTGCTGACAAGACAGATCTTATGACAATCACACCCATGTAATGTTGAGCTCTGGGGTGCCACTGGCAAATTATATGAATGCTTTACACTGCTTTTTTTCAAGGTCATAAAACAGACACAAGGAGAACCTCTAAATGAATGGAGGAGAGCAACAACGGAAGGTGTGTGAAAAAAAAAATCAGAAATTAAGAGGTACTTGAAAATACATGTTATTCACCAACACTCACAGTTGCCCCTGTTCATAAAGGTACAAGACTCCATCTTTGAAGTTGTGCATCTGACAGAGGACCAGGGCCTTATCAAACACATCACGGAAGTTCCCACTCTTAAGAAGGGAGATTGCTTCCTGTTGCAGCTTCTTCTTTTTCTGCAAGCAATAGAACAAACAACATAAGACCAAGTGATTACTGGCAACTGCACAAAAATTAATTTGCGCTACAACTGTATCCCTCTTTCATATTACCATAATTTTTATGTTTAGCTGAAGTATTTATTTTTAGAAGCATTTAAGAATTAACCTAAAGTCTTACCTTATCAGCTGACCTATAAAGAGAAAGGTTAACTATTGCTTTCATACTATCAAACATCATTTGGCACTTTTTTATTTCAACATAACAGAATTGAGAGCACGCAGACCCACTATTATCCTAATTTATGATGATGTTCAGCATTTGCTCACTGCTGCACTAGCCTTGGCTATATGGGTTACATCCTGCCCAGAATTAGGGTGCCAAGCCCCTCAGAGTTTTCCTGATGCTGAAGAGTGCTCCTCTTGTGGTCCTCTGAGGATCGCCAGTTAACGGTTTTAAATTACTGAGGAGATACGTTCCCTTTGGGGGGGGGACTTTCAAGTTTTATTTTTATGGCAGAAATGTAGCTTATTCTACAAAATATAGTTAATTTAAGCCAGGGGGAAGTGCTTTTATGGACTGTCATGTGACTTTTAGCCACTTTTTACTGTAAAATGCTACTGTTTATTACTGTGGGGAAAAAATGATTTCTTGGGGTCCATACTGAAATGCTGGAACTCCAAATGTTGACTGCCTGCAAGCCGGGAAAAAAAAGGACAAACTACAGGAGAAAAGTGAATATCGAAGATTGCTTTTTCTCCTTTAAACTTCTTTTTTTGCAGGGGGCAAGCCCCCCCCATACACCCTGAACTTATACCAACCCCGGGACTGCCATATCTCAGAGAACAGGGAATATTATGGGAAATGGCCATCTCAGACTTGGTGTATGTTAGTCCCTTTTTTAGGCCATTCAGTCTCTGTGTTTTGGGATTCACTCATCTAGTTCCCAAATTTTCAAATGTTTACTTTTTCTTTCTTCTTCCTACATGAAATTTCTGTTAAATTACTTTTAAGCTGGGATGAGTGTATAATGTGGTTTTCTCTGTGCTTTTGGTGGAAAAAAAATGTATTTATTTTTTTTTTATTCTTACCTCTTTTACTTACTATTGCAAGCCTTACCTGTGAAATTCAGGCATAATTTTTGGCTTACCTATGGAACAAGAACAACCTACCAGTTTCTCAGTCCTTCCTTCTTTCAACCCCCCCCCCAAAAAATTCTACAGCAGGTACCTAATTTGCCTCAGCTGCAGATGGGTGATACTGCTGTGGCTATTTCTCATCACTCAAACCATTTGTCTTTTTCCTTGGCTTCCTCGGATGTAGCCAGGGGTAAAACACATTCTCTGTGGGTACTGGTGTGCAGGAGTGAACCACTCTTGTTAATCTTGGTGGAAGGAATGCTTTTCTGCCTAGCCAGACTGGGATACCTGTCCTGAAGTAATCTGCCTGACAGGAGTCAGTCTGTGTCTAAAGAAATTCCTGTCAAAAGAAGCAGAAAGTTAAATATTTGTCTTCCCCTGTCTCTGTCACTTTGGATTGGAGTGATGTGTTGATATTAGCTTGTGGCTTAGTTCATGCTCCTCACCCTTCTGTCTCTGATATAACTGGTAAGAGGAAAGGGCATTTTTCTTTTTCTGAAGATTCCCAGGATACTGAACAGGAAAATTATTTTGATGGGGCAACATCTGCTTTCTCTCCTCAGGTAACCAACTCTGAGGAGAGTATTTGCATTTATTCTCATAGTCCCTTAGAATAAGTTTTTTTCTGAAATCATATCTAAAATGAACCAGTTGTTTCAATGAAAACATAATGATAGTCCACTCTCCTTGAAGAAATATTTATGATTTGTTACAACTGTAATATTCTGAACTCATTTTTATTCTGTTTATTACAGCCTGCAACTTGCCTGACAGCCAGACTGTACCCCCTAAGATATTGGACAGAGTGTATAAAGTTCCTCAATCAAAAAAGTTATTGTATTTTCCAATCCCAGATCTGACCCTGCAGTTATTTCTTTGGTAAAGCACAGTTGTGTAAAATCTTATCATAAAGGTAGATATCCTTCTCTTCACTTTTGCAGTTTACATTACATTCGGGATCCCCTGCCAAGGACGGCCCAAAGTCCAGCCAGTATACCAAAGCCTTTAACTTGCTTAAAGGTACACTGTATGTCACACGTATGCTTCTTGTGTAGCATGGGGCATAAAAGGGATGTACAGACGTACCATCCTCAGAACTGAGAGCCCCAGTAAGAATGCCAGTCCAAGGAAAAGAGAGGTAATTAGTACATCCAGAAGAGAAATGGACCGGGGGCAGAGGGAGTGAATACTAGTGAAGAGAAGGACATCTACCATTATGGTAAGATTTACCCAACTGTACAATGTCCTTCCATATCACTGTTGCAGTATTCATTACATTAGGGAGAGTGCCAAACCTCAGGAAGAAACTTGGGAGGAGGAAGGACAAGTACAGCCCTCTAGAAAGCTATGAAGGATGGCACAAGCAAAACCAGCTCTAGCTCTGGAAATTCCATTCAACTTGTAGTGCTTGGTAAAGTATGCACAAAAGTCTAGGTAGCTGCCTCAAGAACAGAGTTAGTATCCAAACCTTGAAAAAAGCACCAGAAGAAACCACAGTTCTAGCAGAATGTGCCTTGACGGGAAAAGGAAGGCTCTTACTAAAAAGAAAAGAATAACAAAATGAAATAGCTTTAGAGATTCAAGAAGAAATAGTTTACTTTGATACAACTAACCCTAAGGACCTAGGATGAAAAGAAACAAACAGCTGATCAGATTTCCTAATAGTCTTAGTCTTACTCAAATCAAACCTGAGTTGTCTATGCACATCCACTGTGTGCATCACCCTCTCAATGGCAGATTGCGGAGAGGGGAAAAAAGTGGGGTAAATGAATAGACTGATTAAGGGAAAACTCATTAACCACATTAGGCATAAAAAAAAGGATTAGTATGCAAGGACACCCTTGTCCCTATGAACCATCAAAAAAAGGACAAGCCATAAGAACTTGAAGCTCAGACACCCATCTGACAGAAGTAAGGGCAAACAAAAGTACAGTCTTCCAACAGTAATGTTGCAATGAAGCTGAAGCAGCTGGCTCAAAAGCAGCCGGAGTCATTTTTTCCAAAACAAAATGAACATCCCAGGGAGGTGGAACATGCTTCCTGGGAGGTCTAATATGAAGGATGCCTTTAAGAAATTGTTTAGCTTCAAATCCAGAAGCCAAAGGAGGAGAAAAAGGCAGACAAGTAGAGGTAGCTGATAAGTAGGCCTTAACAGAAGAATAGGTCAACCCAGCATTGGGCAATTCACACATATAGGAGTAAACCCAAGGAACATCCACAGAAAGTGGATCCAGGTTATGAGAAAGACACCAAACAGAAAACTGCTTCTGTTTGGATAAGTAGGATTTCCTGGTCTCCTGCAGGACTCTAAGCATGTTCTCAGAAAAAAGGTATCTATGTGGAATCAAAACCCTATCACCTACAGTGTCAGCTGAGGTGTGGACAGGTGTGTACAGATGAGAAATCCCTTGTCTTGTGTAAGCAGGTCCACCCTATGAGGTAATGTGATGATTGCCCTGGGTTAAATGCAGAAGAAGAGGAAAACAATGCTGTCTTGGCCAAAAGGGATTCACCAACAAGAGTTTGGGATTATCCTGCTGAATTTCAAAAAGGACTTTTGGAATGAGGGGAAGGGGAGGGAACGCATAAAGAAACATCCCCTTCCAAGAAAAAGATAGGTGCCCACCTTCCAAACCCGAGGACCTAGGGCTCTGGTACAAAAAAAGAGGATGTTGTCTGTTCAGAGAGGAGGCAAACAGATCTATTTGAGAAGTACCCCACTGGTGGACAATGTCCAGAAACACATCCCTGTGAAGCATCCATTGTGGGATTGAGTGGATTGAGTTAAGGACCTGCTCAGTGTGTCTTCCACAATGTTTTGACCTAATGGAATGCAAACTGCCTGAAGAGTCACTTGATACTGGACAGCAAGATCCCATACCAGGAGTGCCAACCAGCAAAAATGATACGATCTTGTTCCCCCGTTTGTTTATATATCACATCACAGCGGTACAGCCTGCAACTACCTTGAGAGCTCCTGGGGAGAAAGAGAGGATGAAAAGCCTGAAGCACCAGGAGAAGAGCCCTCATCTCTTGACATTGACGTGCTCTTTCTGCTGAAGAGGCGACCACACCCCCTGCACCTTTAGGAAGCTAAAACCTGCTCCCCATTCCATGTCTGAGGTGGCTGTGAACAGCTTCTGAGAGGGAAGAGGGGGATGAAAGGGGAACCCTTGGTTTTGAGACAACTGCCGAATCCACCAGTGAAGTTCCTTCTTGAGACAAAGAGGAGGAGGAACTACAAAGTCTAGGGAATGCACATGCTGAAGCCAAACTGACTTCAGAAACCACTGAAACTTTCAAATGTGGAGTCTGGCTGGAGGGAGCATAGGGATAGTGGATGTCATCAAAAACCAGAGCTCTCAGAAGCTCCCTGGCTGTGACAAAGAGCCTGAAAGAAGGAAATGGGTGTCAATACCTTGGGAGAAGGCAGAGAGGTCAGCATAAGCATCATCTGAATCCTGCACCCCACAAAAACATGGTCTTGAGAAGGAGTCAGAAAAGTAATTTTTGAAGTTTACTATAAACCCCAGGCTTTGCAAGGGTTAAATGGCAAAATTAAGATTTTGTAAGAGGATCTCTGGACAGGATGCCTGAAACAGGAGGTTGTCCAAGTAAGGAAATATTTGGATCCCGTGAATCCTACAAAAAGCAATCACAGCAGCTAGGCATTTGGTGAATACTCTTGGGGCAATAGAAAGGTCAAAGGGCAAATCAGAGAACTGAAAATGCAGGAAGCAACAGAGAAACATAAAAACGTCCTGAAAAGGGGGTGAATAAGGATATGAAGGTAAGCATCCCTGAGATCAAGAGAAACCTTTAAAGCCTAAGGAAGCAGCAAAGGGGACAAAGTCTGAAGGGATAACATTTGAAAGGAAGGACCCTTCAGGAAAGTACTCAGGTAAGAAAGATCCAGAATGGGTCTCCAAGTGCCCTCTTTCCTGGGAACCAAAAACATTCTGGAATAAAACCCCTTCTCTCTTTGAGCAGCTGGAACCTCTTGAATAGTTCCCTCCTGAGTCAAAAGCTCATGAAGCACCTCTGGAAAAAAGCTTAACTGTTTTTGAGGTGGCTAAGCAATGGCCATGAAGGGGGAAAGAGGTTTTCAAACCATGAAATATCCTTGGCAAATGATGGAAAGAACCCAAGTATATTGGGTTATGCTTAACCAGACAGAAAAAGACAGAGAAAGGCAAAGAAAAACAGGAATGTGGCTGGGAAGAATTGGGAAGTCAGACAGAACCTGGCTTATCAGGGAAAAAAAGGCTTTGAACAGGAAGGACCTGTGTAGACTTAGTGGGGGGGGGGGGCTCTCTTACCACCTTTCTTGCCTTTAGGAGGAGCACAAGACTGCCTTCTAACAAAAGTGGGTTTAGAAGGATAGTTTCTCTGAACCTTAGACACTGGTGAAACAAAAATATTTTCAGATCCTGTAACTCCTTGCCTTTCTCCTGTAGGGACTTGAACAAATCAGCTGCGGCAGCACCAGAAAATCATTTATTGTTCACAGGAGCATCAGTTGACTTAACCTTAATATTATCAAGCAGAGGTTGAAGCTGTAGCCAGGAACATCTCCTCAACACACAGCCAAAAGCAAAAGCCCTAAAGGAAGCATCTGCTACACAACTACATTTAATGGAATAGCGAGCTACCTGGTAGAAGCCCCTAACAGGGGCAAGGCAGAATCTTATCCTCAGAATCAGAAAGGTCAGAAATAGCCTGACAAGTCTGAGAAAGGACAGCCAAAACATATCTGGTAATATTAGTCTGATAACTAACAGCTCGAAAGGCTAGGGTGGCTGAAGTATAAATGTTTTTACCAAGCCTTTCCATGGTCCAGCTGTCCTTATCAGAAGGAAGAAGCTTAGTCGATAGGAGTAATTTAGAAGGCTTATTGGATGACAGAGAGACCACTGAAGGGTCAGCAGAAGGGCACTTGTAAAGCAAATTGCAGTCATCAGGCACTTTACAAAACTGTTCTGGTTTCTTAGGAGCAGGGGGCTAAGAGTCTCGGGCCTGCAAAGCAGAAGAGAAACAGCCAAAACAGGAGGAACAATAGAGGGTCTGGGAGACTCCATCTGAAGGAGCTCATAATATCTTGTCTGCACTTAGACACTTGGGAACTATCCCATTTAAAGAACTCCATCATCCTGGCAATGGTATTCCCAAAAGAAAACTCCTCAAAGGGGGCTTGAGGACTAGTAGACTACTCTTCCTTTGAGACATACTCCAGAGGGGAAGGAATCTGGGTAGACTAGACCAAGGATTTCTCATGGGAATGCTCATCTTCCTCAGAGAAATCCTGATCCCGAGATCTGTTAAGAGGGGAAGATGACCAAGGAGAAGGCGGGACAGAGACCCCCTTAAGAGGCTTCAAGGACAAAAGAGAATTGAATAAGCCCTGTGTAAAATACTGCTATTCACTTTGAGGGTCCTTAGGAGCAAAAGAAACATGTTTTGTCTTTTGCTTCTTTTTTAGGGGAACGGCTACCTTATGAAACATAGAAGGCTCTGACACTGGCCTACACTCAACAATCATAGTCAAGACTTCCTCCTTCACCAGTATCTGAGGACCCCCCCCCCCCAGGCCCTTCAGTGATAATCAGCCGTGGTTCTCTCTGAGCATCCCGAAATGGATGTCTGCGAGTCCTCCAAGGACATGTAAACAGCTGGATTCAAGCTAGCCTCTAAACTGGCACAGCAGTAAAATCCAACCCAGGAACCAGGAGAACCTCCAGGCTTTCATCAGCCTTGACAGAGACATCTGATATAGGTTGTGCAGCAGAAGAATCTGACCTAACTTTTCTGCCTTCTTATTTGACGACGGTTGACCCTCAGACTGGGAAGTACCCTCCATCATGTCTTTCGCTAAAAGCTTTACATGCTGGTTTTCAAGGTAAATAGTGAGTGATAAAGGATGACTACATAAGGTCTTTGGAACAAAAGCCTGACAAACAGTAATGGATGTATGATCATGAGAAGCATTCTAAACAAAACAAGCAGGGCTCGTGACAGTCTTTATGGGGAATCTGTCTCCCACACTGTCATTTACCTTTTCTGGATGATATGAAATCCCACGACAACACAAAAGTAACAAGCGAAAAGAAGACGATCAGAAAACCCCAATGGGGCACTTATCTGAATGGTTAGGTACACCAGCAAAGATCCGGACGATCAAACCGATGAGCAGAGATGATATTCTGACTGGTGGCAAAGAAGTTCAGAGGATGGTACATCCGGACATCACCATTATACCCTACACTATGCAAGGAGCATAAATGTGACATATGGAGTACCTTAAAGCAACCTAAAGGCATGGGTATACCAGTCGGACATCGGGTGGCCCTTGGCAGGGGATCCCTAATGTAATGAATACTTCAACAGTGATATGGAAGGACATACCATGCTGCTGGTAA
The DNA here is from genome assembly GCF_019279795.1 of Protopterus annectens. Classification (NCBI taxonomy): domain Eukaryota; kingdom Metazoa; phylum Chordata; order Ceratodontiformes; family Protopteridae; genus Protopterus; species Protopterus annectens. The sequence goes on from NC_056741.1 coordinate 1,364,276,174, forward strand.
ACATCCAGTAAATACTAATCCTTCTCCTTATGATAAGGATGGGAAACCTCTTTTGACAGATTTGGGGAAAAGTGTATACTTCTGCTACTCCTATGTTTTAGAATTCTTAATTCTCAAGCTCATCTGTTAAACTTTATGCTTGTATTTTTTGACAGTATGAGGAACATTATAGCCATGTTTCCCTCTTTAGAATAAAAATATTCTATGAATAATCTTATCGCTTCTGTGTCTTTAGTTACTAAATTCTCTTTGGAGTGCGCTTATGTTTCAGGTGATGCCTCATCCAAAGTAGCTGCAACTGAAACTGTTATGAAAGGTGTGCTTAGTCATGTACATAAAATCTGGCCCGAGGATGTTGAAACTAAAAATGTGAACTCTCTTTTAGATAGAGGGGTGGTGTTTGGACCTCTTCCCGTCCTAATTAAATTCCTTCAACTCTATTATTGTTCACATCCTCTGATCAAAATATGTCTGACCTGTACATAAAACTGAAGGGACTAAACTTTTCCACTGTCTGTATCTTTCTATCCATATCCATAAACATAAACAGGTCCTTCCAGTTTTTTAGTTTTTGCATTATTTTATATTTACTCTCTTCCCATATATCCCTAACTGCCATAACAGAATCCTTTTTAATTCATACACATAAATACTTCATGTTATTCTGCTCCTATAACTTCTGTGGGTACTGCTGAATCAGTTCATGAGGGGGTAAATAATTTACCACTTATAGTCTTTGTTTTATCTTCATTCATTTTTGATCTCGGAAAGACATGACCTTCAAAATGTTTCATGCTGCCAAAATGTCCTTTTCTGGATTTATGAAGTACAAAATAATGTCATCTGTAAATAAAGCCAACTTTCCATGATTACCCTACCAATTATATCCTTGAATTTGTATGGTATAAACACACAGATGTAGTAAGGAAATTAAATTTAGTGATAAACTGACTGGAGTAAAACTACAGTGGTGTACACTGTAGAACTGTGAGTGTATATTCACATTATGCCTTGTGATCTGGTTAACGGCAATTTAGTAGTAGTGTTTTCTTACAAAAGCATGTAAAATAATAAGATGTTAATAGGAAATGATACTGCTGTATAACAGATTTTTTCATAAAAGTAGTAGAGGAAGACAGCAGAATAGAAGATGGAAGATATTGTAAGGGGTTATTGATCATTAGCGGTAATAGAAAAGAAATAACCAATGAATACTTAAGAGACTAATATACAGTATATAGAACAAGACTGGACTTCTGCTCACGACTGCCTGCTGGCTGCTACACAGTAGTCAGAGACTAGATGGAATGATAATGATCAGCATCTGAAAATGACAGGGTATCTGGTTGATTTTGGAGAGATGAAGCAAAGTCAGGATATCTGAAGATGGCATTTGATAGTCCTTTTAAATAGTAGATTGTTGAAAACCTCTCTGACAAATGAGGGCTGGGGGTTCCAGGACCTGTATATATCTACAGAGTATAAGGAATTTCCATATTTATTATGGGATATGTACGTGCTCCCCGTTCATTTATCTCTGGAGTGCATGGATCATGAAGGTACGCACCATTCAAGGACTGAACAGCAGGGCACTTGCATGGGTTATGGATGATATTGTGAGCCAGTTTTAGTTGAGAGAAGGAGAGGTAGTCTGAAAGTTCCTACCAGTTTAGACTTCTGAGAGGTGTGTGGTGATGTGGTTTACTGAAAAGGTTAGCAGAGCATATAGCTGTCTTGCTGTAACATTGCTCAACTTTACTTGGGTGCAATTGAGGCTAGTGAGTATAGAGGAAGCACATAGTAGGCCAAGTAGATTCTAGCCATGGTTATTCGGGCTTCCTTGGTTACACACAGGTGATATCCTACAAAGAAGTCCTAATTTTTGTTGAGTCATTTTAATACGCAAATTGAATTTAAGGTTCTTGTCTATGATTAATCTGACTAGTTTGGCTTGTGGAACATTTTCTATAAATATGTTTTTGTCATTGTAGATGTGCACAGACCAGTGACCATTCTCCCATTTCCACAGTGTAGCTTTTTAGTACATTTAGAGGCTTGACAAATCATGCTCCATTCTCTCATATTATATACCCAAGCTTCCATTAACTCCACCATGACTGCTCTTCTCATTGTTGTCAAAGCATAAAGTTCTACCACTTTCCTCCCCAAGTGCCTGATACTGCACAGTCTTACCCAACATCCCTCCCCGCTATTACTGCATTAAGCTGACTGCCTATCTTCCATTTCCTTTCCATTCTCATTTCTTGCCTCTTCCATGCTTCTTCCTGCTCTCCTTTCTTCTACTCTTTGTCGTGACCTGACTGTAACCACTTCCAACTGAGCTTTGAGGCAAGACTGTTTTATGGTACCTATTTAGACTCTCTTTCAGCAAATGTCTCTCCTATGAGCTAGAAAGGCTAACCTGTGAGTTGGAATTAGGGAAGGTTCCTCTAGATTTAACCTGAAACCTGGACTCTGGAAACGTTTTATAGAGAAAAAGGAGGGATGCCTGGGTGTCTTTGGTGGAATCTGTTAAGATAAGGCAATCGTCCAGGTAGGGGTAAATGTGAAATCCCTGAAGTCAGCACATGGCAATAACAGGAGCCAGGTATTTTGCAAATACCCATGGAGGTGTAGCTAGACAAAATAGCAAAAGTACAAAGTGAAAATGTAAACCTAACACAATCAATCTTAAATTCAATCAATCTTAAATTAACACCTATGGTCTTTATGAATTAGGATGTGGTGATATGGATTCCTTGAGAGCCAGAGTGACCAAGTAAAAGAGGTACTTGTGTCTCCTTCTCCCTTCCTTCCCTTTTGCCTTTTCCTCTACATCGAGAAGGTCCCCCACATTTCTCTCAGTACCTATGCGTACACATCCTGTTTTGATGATTCCTGCCCATTTTGTTCATTGTGATGGTCTGCCCACTCACCTACTGTTGGGCTTAACTATTCCTTCTCTATTCAATCCTAGTCTAGCTTCTGGATCTGTAACAGTAGTTTCTCCAACTCAGCCCACAACTCGCTTAACAAGACTTCTGCCCAACTTTCTGAACATTCTGACCACTTCTCTTCACCTCCCTGTATCATCTTCTCCATCCTTTACTACCCTGCATCCTTCCTTCCATCTTGGTTTAACTTTTAAGTTCCAACCAATCAATGGTCTATACCCACTCCTTGAAGACCAGTGTTGACCCATGGCACTTGGTGGACTGTCCCCATTTTCAACATTTAGGTAAATGATAGCACACTCACTTTACAGCTGTACACTGCTAGCTCAGAATTCAGCAAAACAATGCTGATATTTGACAATCACCAAAATGCACAGTTTAAGACCCAAACACAAGCGCTTGAAAGCACTACTGGTGTGAAAGTACTTAAAGGTGCTGGTGACTTTAAATGAACAGGAAGTGATGCATGATTACTTACTAGTGTTTCCATCCTTCAGCAAATCCCTGTCAACTGCTTCTTTTACAGGGACAGAGACAAGGGGCACATACAAGCACTACTTGTTTTAATCAGGGAAAGCTGCATCCTAGTTCTCTGCTCTACTCTGTTCTCCTCCCTCAAATAAGGAAGCAGCACTAGATGCAATCTTAGGGTACTGTTGAAACTTTAAGGACCATAATTGTGACCTTCAGAAGTGTGAATGTGTGGGAATACACCAAGTTCAAGGCAATGGTACCTCATATCCCAGTGTTATAGGTCTGAATACAAAAAATGTTTTAAAATAACTGTTTCCTATACATAAATGCTCTTTCTCAAATCTAATTAGGCAGCTGTCTGCTCTCTTCTTCCTAAGATTCTGCTTATTCTAATCTTTTACAGGGTTTCTCCTACAGGTGATGTGTAGCAGTTCCAAATGTCCATCACATAAGTCATTTTATGTAATGCAGGCAATGAAGCACAGTGTGTGAGACCACTGTGCGCTGTATTGGAGTTTCTCTTCTTCTCACTGTTATGAGACTGCGGAGTATAAAGAAAGGAGATATGGTATGAAGGGTATGGGAGGGCTTGCCCTTGCAAAAAAAATACTTTTTTGATGATTTTTTTTTTTTGGTTTACACACAGAGGAAGCCTTTTACAGCTATTTTACTCTCCCTTCCCGTAGTCTTCTTTTTGTTTGATTGGTTGTTCTGTCTGATAGGTTTTCTGCTTGTGGTCATGACCAAGTCCAGATCAAGACTCTGGGAGTTGGGGAGAAAAACAAAGTAGCCATGGTATGCTGGCAACCTTAAAACAGTGTGTTTTAGAAGCATGGCTTGACTGAAGCAGCAAGATGCACTGCTTAAGTCAGGAAAAAGTACAGCTGAACTTAAATGAAGACTGAACACTGTCTGAGATGGTCACACCATTTCTCTCCTTCAGCTGACCCTGGTTTGCAGGAGCGCATCTGCTGCCTCTAAAGGAACAGTGACAACAGCTTTTAAAAGTGCTGTTTGCTTTAGGCAAGGAAGAGTGTCTTGTCTGCTGACAGGCAAACTCCAAATACTGGATGTACTGCTACAGGTCAGCATTTAAAACTACTGTTTGCTGCACTTGGGGGCCTCCATCACTAATCTGATCATGGATCTTCCCAGTCTCATCTTTCTACATCTCATTTCCCTCAAATACATACTAAAGGGTACTCTCTTCTAGCAGATGACTATGCCCTTTCCTCCCTCTTACTCTGCACAAATCTACTCCCTCAGGAGTCTTATCTGTGACCTTGTGAAAAACACTGTGGCCTTTCTTTCCCTTCGCATCTAAAGTGAGTATAGCAGCTAACTACCCAGCCTGTCCTCATACATCAAGCCCCAAATCATCTAGCAAATCCATGGAGAGGGATTACACCCTCTCTAAAAGCTTACAATCCTTCGCCCAGTACAGTCACCACAACTGGATATAGTTCTTCAGCTATGATCTCACCACTAACCTGTAAACACATTTGATCACTTACTCTTCCCCAGAATTCTACTGGTGCTTTGTTACTACTGACTAAGCGCTACAGTTATGTTGCTCGTCTTCTGTATATTCTATAAGATAATGAGGCTGGCTGTTCATTTAAGTAGTTTATTACACACAAACACATCAGGATGGAGAACAGTAACATTAAACTTAAATGAACTGACTGACTACTATACACATGTATGCTTACACCTCGGCTGCTCACTAAAAAATGGCACTCTTGCTTGCATGTGCTCAGTACTTGTATGCATCTGCACATTGACTGGAATGGCTCTTAAAGGAACATACAGTCTGATCTACATCCTCCCTCCTTGACTAGTTGGTCAAGCAAATAAACAATGACAATTATATGAGCATGCAAGCATGGGTGCCAGAACCATAGACTGAAGGGGGAGGGGCACCCCCCCCCACTTTTGCAGCACTTGCGAACATCCCAACTCGTTATCACGCATGCAATGACCACGCTCCTGTTTGAACAGTTTTGCAGCTGGGGATAATGGCCGTTCAGGCAGACCTGTTTGAACGGATTTCTTATTTACTTTTGCCGTTCAGGCGGATTTCTTCATTGCAGAGTTGGGATTTCTTTACTTTACTGCAGCCACAGAGTTTTCTTTTAACTGCAGGATAATGGCCGTTTGGGCAGATATTCAGCCACAGATTAACTGCTGCCTTCGGTATTACTGTGTGTGTGTGTATGTGTAAAAATGCCCCCAACAGGATACATCTGGTGGCTAGAGGTACACAGACTCAAACCCTGTACCTTGGGTGCAGGTAAAAAAAAAAGCCTAAAGTCCCTAGCCACCATCACTTGTGAATTTATGCCTCACAATTTTGTTCTGTTCCTTATTAAATCTCAGTTTTTTCGGGAGCAGTAAAACAAAACCTTTTATGCTAGCAATTTTTTAAGTTTATAAGATCAGTATTTGAAATGTGTCACCTATTTTGGGGCTGTATTCCCACATTATTGGCTTTGTTCTGTATTTTTGTGCTAAGAGGTTAAGAGCTATGGTGATAAGTGAGAACTGACTTCACTAAATGATGGCCATTTAAGTTTGTCTTGCTGTCTTTCAGGAAACTGATTTAGCTTAGTGGTATGTTGCTCTGACTGCAGTGCACGGGGTTCTGGGTTCAAGACTCGGCAGTGAAATGTACAGTGGTAACACAACATTTTATGCAAGCAAAAATTATAAAAGCAATGTTTAAAATGTGTCCCCGGTGTTTGGCCTTTTGCCCCCCCCCAACTGAAAATAAGTGCAAGAAGCTGTGCAACATGCCTATGATTTTATATATAAATATATATATATATATATATATATATATATATATATATATTGTGTGTAGAAGTAGACTGTTATTGTTATCATGAAAACGTTCTGAATAGGGCAGTTTTGTCATTACTGGTGCAGGCATTTTGCTTCACTGCCTACTGGAAAAATGTTCAAACAATAAATTTAAAATGCGCTCTAACTGGCGTCTAACAAGTGTGCTGTATTATACAAGGAATATAATTTGATAAAGTCAGGAAGGTGTATCAAAGAACGCATGTATGTTTCTTGTTTTGTGCGCAAGGAGCCTCTGACCTGAAAACAGCGCAAAGGTAATCTTTATCCACCACTAGCCAGATGCATTTTCTTTGGATGTGGTGTGGGTTTTAATGCCGTTTCAATGAATGTGAGTTTCAAGGGCAGAGAAGTTTTAATGCCAAGTCTATTTTCATTGTGAGACAGTATTGCTTTGTTTAGCAGATATCTGTTAGTGTTTGTGCATTGTGCTATAAAATGTAAAAAAATAAAACCCCAAAAATCATTGTAGAAGTAAAGCAGTATGCACACCCTAGTGCTTATGGTAAATGGGGTGAAACAGCCTGGGGATGGGACACTGGAATGGCTGCAGGGGACTCTGGTGCTATATTTTGGTTCTGTTCTTCAGTTTGCATTTGAAAGTTGGTATCTCACAATTCCTTTGGAGTGGGTGGGGTTGTGTAATTATGCATACAGATTTGTACCTATTTTTCATGGTCCTGAATGTTGCGGAGAGATGGATATACACCACAGAGGCTACCACTGTTCCAGAACAAACCATCCATAAAAATAAAACAAAGCTCATCCATCCATATTCAAATGCAACTTGGATTTAAGGATGGGCAACAGAAAATGTACTCCATGATTGCCCCTCATGCCACAGATGGATAGAGGCAGTTGCTAAATGCTGCATCCCTTATATAGGTCCCCTCAAATTATTTACGGAATGATCACAGTTATTCTCACTAGGGCTAATATACAATTATCAGCCATGCGATAGGTAAGACCAATCAGAAAATGTTAATTCAAGAATCAAGCACCAAAAGGGACTTGGCTAAGCTTAAAAAGTCCTCCAAGTGAACCTATGTTGTGGTAGTAATAGTTATAAAAAATTGCCCTTTTTAGAACACTAAGTGCCCCTCTCACCCTCTGCCCCACCAGTCTTCAACAGCTTCTGGCACCTCTGCATACAAGTTATACAAATATGTACAAATAACAATTATGTCCAGGTTGCAGTGTATTCGAGAGAAGGTCTTGAGATACGACCTGACCTCATAGTGTAATAACTAGAACTGGGTTTAGCAACAGAGACAGTCACTGGGGAATTTTCTTCTTGAGGACTTTCAGGATACATTCAGGAAATGAAATGTTCTCTGGAACAGGAACATTTGACAAATCACTCTAAGAATTAGAGTCTTTGTTACAAGCAAAATGTCACAACACTGGCTCGGACACTGGTAGTAAATGTTTCAGATTCTACCTGAATTTTATGCCTTGTGACTCAATGATGTACAATCTCAGTTCTTCACACAAATGTTTTAAGTCCCATTTGGTCAAATCCTTTTGCTGTCTGCATCCTCACCATTGGTCCTTCTTTTAATGGATTCAGAGGTTTTCTGGTTTTATCACTGTAAAACTTTTGGGGCAAAAACTTCTTTAGGAGTTAAGCTGTTACTGCTTTGTTGTTTTTTTAGCACTTGGAACCAACAAATTCTTACTGATTGACAGTATGGTTCTGGTTTGTCTCGGCATTAACTTTTGGGCAGGGGAAACAAGAAGATTGTTGCAAGGTATGTTTCTGAGATTAAGCAGATTTAGAAAAAACATCAGTATTTTCATGTTTAGACTTTTCCAACAGTTGTTTTGCATTTTGAATTGCATGTTCTGTAAAGCCATTTGATTGTCGGTATTCAGGACTACTCGTAACATGAGCAAGGTCCCACTTTTCAGCAAATCTCTTGAACTGCTGACTTGTAAACTGTGCACCACTGTCAGAAATAAGTTTGTGCGGCCTACCATGGACAGAAAAATGTCTCTTCAACTTACTAATAGCAGTATTGGACGTGAGATTAGGAAGTAGGTTAATCTCGAACCAGTTTGAAATAAGAGTCTAATACCAGGTAATGCTGACCATTCCATTTGAAAATGTCTGTAGCTACTGTCGATCAAGGTAGTTCAGGAGTCTGGCTTAGATGAAGTGGTTCTTTTCATTGATGCGGTTTAGTTCTATTACAAACAGAACAAGTTGAAAGTTCCTTCTTAATGTATTCTGACACAGAAGGCCAAAATACTAGTCCTCTCACTCTTCTTTTGATATAATCAGTTCCTGGGTGGCCACAATGCAAGATTTTAATATACTCTTGTTGCACAGACTTTGGAATAATCATTTTTGGATCTTTCATGATGATACCATCTTCCATCAAAATCTTGTCTCCATAAGGAAATTACTGCTGGACATCTGGTGGGAAACAATACTGCTTTGATGGCCATCTTTGACTGATAAAGTGGTTGAGCTTCTGAAGAAGTGGATCTGAAGCTGTCTTGAGTTCTAAGCTCATCAATATGTGTGGAAGAAATATTTATCACTTCCATGACTTCAAAATCAGGTTTCTCAGTTTCATGCAATTCAGTGTTTTTTCTGGGTGATCTGGATAAAGTATCAGCAAGATAAAGAAGATTTCCTTTTGTGTAAACCAAATGAAAATTGCACTTTTGCAATTTCAACATCATGCGTTGCAATCTCGAAGGAGATGTGTGCATTAGCTTTTTCAAAATAGTGACCAAAGGTTGGTGGCCAGTTTCAATTTGAAAAGGTAGGCCATAGACATAAACATGGAACTTTGAACATGCAAACACAATTGCCAAGAGCTCTTTCTCTATCTGAGCATACTGTATTTCAGTTTGGGTTAGGGTTTTGGATGCATAAGCTACTGGTCTGCCTTCTTGAAGAATGACTTCACCAAGACCAAACTTCGAAGCATCACAAGAAAGAGTTACAGGTTTCTGAACATCATAATATCTTAAAGTGGGTGAACAAGAAGGTATGTACGCACCATAATGTTCGATGTATATAGTCCATCTCACCTCACATTCTTACCCGTGGGTTCAGAGCTGAACCTCGACTCCGACTCCATACTCTAGCTCAAAGTCTTTCAATTGGCTGGGCTAAAGAGATATCCCATGCTGCACTGCTCCCTTTCCCCAGATCTTGTTTGCTGCAAGCTCAATCTCTCATCCTCCATACATATAACACATAGAGAAGGAAGTACATTCCAACAATAAAAGGAGTACTGAAACGAGACCTAACCTCTAGGTCCTCCAGGATGGGGGAAGGTGGGGGGGGGTAAGTAAGAATGTGAGGTGAGATGGACTACATACATTGAATGTTATGGTGAGTACATAACTTCTTGATGTTATGTAGTCCAATCTCGCCTATATTTTTACCCATGGGACAGCATCCCCAGCACCTGAACTCTGGGTGGCACAGTGGAAAATACTCCTGAGCATTGTGGAGCCAAAGGAAGATCTGCCTCTGGATACCAAATCCAATTTGTAGTGCGTAATAAAGGTGTGAGGAGATGCCCATGTAGCTGCAGCACAAATATCATCCATAGACATCCTGGCCTGAAATGCTGTAGATGTAGACATCGATCGGGTAGAATGAGCCTTCACTCTATATGGTAAATCTTTACCACCTGAGGCATAAATGAAAGGAATACAACAAGAGATCCATCTAGACAAGGTCACTTTGGAAACAGGTGACACAATCCTATTTTCTGAAAATGAGACAAATAACTGATCCAATTTTCTAAGATCCTTTGTTCTATGCAAATAAAAACAAAACTGTCTGTGAACATCCAGCTGATGAAATTTAAATTTTGCCTTATTAAAAAACTCTGGAAAAAATACAGGCAGTTCAATGGATTGGTTGAAATTACTAACCAAAGCCACTTTCGGCATAAAGGAAGGGTTTGGTCTGAGGGAAACCCTGTCCTTGTGAAATATCAAGAAAGGCAGTCTGATTGACAAAGCCTGGAGCTCCGAGACACGTCTAGCTGAAGTGATGGCTACCAAAAAGATTGCCTTCCAAGTCAAATATTTCAGTTCACAAGTAGCTGCAGGCTCAAAGGGGGATGAAGTGAGATATTATAGCACAAAATTTAGGTCCCAAGGCATGACCGGGTGAAAGACTGGAGGGTGAAGCAGCACAGTGCCCTTCAAGAATGCCTTACAAAGTCTATGCGCCATTAGACAGGGTTCATTAGAGACATGAAAAGTGGAAATAGCCGCCAACTGGATTTTAACGGTTGCGGCTGCTGACCCCTGATTGAAAAGCATGGAGAGAAATTCCAGAACTGAAGAAATTGGAGCTGTATAAGGATCAATTTGTATTGCATGAGCCCAGATGGAGAATCTTTTCCATTTACTGGAATAAATCTTTCTGGTCGAAGGCTTATGGGAAGAAGACAGAATATGAACCACTTCCGGAGAAAAATGATGAAGCCTGACTAGTGATGGAAGAGGAGTAGCCAGGCTGTCAACCGGAGGGTTTGAAGAGAGGGATGGAACTGCCCTGACATATGAGTCAGTAGATCTGGCTGTGGGTCCAGAATCCAGGGTGCGTCCATGAGACAGGGATGGAGAAAGGGGAACCAAATTTGACGAGGCCAGTGTGGAGCAATCAGAATTATTCTGCTTCCCAAGGATTGCGCTTTCTGAATAACCTCTGTCAGCAGAGGAACAGGCGGGAAGGCATAAAGTAGACCGGTGGGCCAATCGTGAACTAGAGTGTCCCTCGGTGACTCCCCCTGAGGGGGGATAAGGGTGAAGTAGCTGCTGCACTTGGTACTGAGGGGACTGGCAAATAGGTCACAGTAAGGCTGACCCCATCTGTGGAAAATCTGCTCCGCAACTTGACTGTTCAGGAACCACTCGTGAGGCATCAGAATAGCTCTGCTCAACCTGTTGGCGATCACGTTGGACCTCCCCGGAATGTGCGTTGCTACAAGAAAACATTGAGAAGACACTGCCAACTGCCACACTCGAATGGCCTCTCTGCAAAGGGGATACGACTTGGTTACCCCCTGTTTGTTCAGATACCATACCACAAGCATATTGTCTGAGTGGATCGCAACTGTCCCAAGAGGAAGAAAGCTCTGAAGTGCTTGCAACGCTAGTAGCATTGCTCTCATCTCCAAGATATTGATATGCAGATGTATCTCGTGTTCCTGCCACATGCCTTGGACTGTCCTGCCGAGATAATGCCCGCCCACCTCATCTGGGGGGCATCCGTGGTCACTGTGGCAACAGGAGGGGATGGAACGAAGGGTTTTCCAGCATTGAGGTTGCTAGTGTGAAGCCACCAGCGTAGATCTTGCTTTCACCTGTCTGTGATCATTATGAGATGAGAAAGCAGAAGATGTTGTAGAGACCACTGGCTGAAGAGCAGCCACTGAAGGAGCCTCATGTGTAGCCTCGCAAGAGGAACCAGCATAATTGCTGCAGCCATCGTCCTTAACAATTTGAGAACCGTTTTTGCCTTCACTTTCCTCAGAGGGAGCAACGCGTACACCTGTTGTTGCAAACCTTGAATCCTTTCTTGTGGTAAAAATGCCCTCATGAGCACGATGTCTAACTTGGTGCCTATAAAGGTGACACGCTGCGAGGGCAACAAGGCAGAGTTTTCCCAGTTTAGAGTGATACCCAAATGTTGACACAGCTTGATAGTGGCATCTCTGGTCTGTAGTAGTAGATGCCTGGTGGTGGCAGAAAGAAGCCAGTCATGCAGGTACAGAAACACTTGGAATCCCTGACGTCTCAAGTGAGCCATCACCACTGCAATACATTTGGTGAACACCCTGGGGGCTGTGGTGAGACCAAAGGGCAGGGCACGAAATTGAAAATGACTGGCTCCCAGCCGGAAGCGTAGATAACTTCTGGATGCCCTGTCCATCTTGATATGGTAGTAAGCATCCTTGAGGTTGATGGAGCACATCCACACTTCTTTCCCCAACAATGGGAAAATAGATTGCAACGTGACCATTTGGAACTTGGACTTCTTCACATGGAGGTTCAAGCGGCTGAGATCCAAGATGGGTCTCAGGTCCCCTTGTTCTTTTCGGCACCAAAAAGAATCTAGAGTAAGTCCCTAATCCGATCTGGTCTGAGGGGACATGCTGGATGGCTCCTTTTTCTAGCAGCTTCATAACCTCTGAAGCTGCGGAATCCCTTTGATTGGGTGAAAAATCTGGGATTATTTTGATCAGTGGGGGGGGGGGGTGTGATATCCTCCAGAAACTATTTTTAATATCCACTGGTCCTGGGTGATGTCTTGCTAGGCTTCTGGGTATAATGAAATGCGACCCCTGAATGGCTCCGGAAACGTGCAGTTGTGCCTCCCATCAGGAGCGCTGGTAGAGAGAACCACGAAAGGAATCACGGTCTCCCTGGTTACGTGGGCCTCCTCTGCCTCTAGGACAGCATCTACCTGAGTTACCATCCCCTCCCCGCCTCTGGAGGTGGAATCACTTTGTGCGTCATGAAAAAACCTCTGCAATTTCTTGAACCGTATTTTCCCACTCTTCTGGACCTTGGGATAAGGTCTAGAAGGCATGGAAAAATGGACTCCCACAGCAGACAGAGTTTTTCCCTCTTGCTCGCACCTAGTGAGAGTGTCTTTCACCTTGGTTCCAAACAACGAGGAACAATCAAACGGGGCATTGGTGAATGTAGACTTGCAGGCCTCCGCAAAATTACAGAGGCGCATCCAGGAGTATCTCCTGAGAGAAACGCCGGAATTCGCTGCCCTACTCACTCCTTCAGCTGCGTAAGAGATCAGCCTCATGGAGGAGTTAGCAATAGAATTTAGGGTAGACATCTGAGCATTGACTTTCTGAGCCACTGTGTCGGAAACATTACCCTGCAGAGCATCTCCAAGCTCTTTCAGGAGATTTCTTTGGAGCCGTGTAAAATGTGATAAGTAATTCAGCGACCGCAGAGTAAAGGCCGCTGAAGAAAACATACACTTCCCATACCAGTCCATGGTCCTAGACTCCTTGTTAGGGGGATGGACGGTAGATGAAGTCTCAGCCAGTTCCTTCTTGGTGGCTGCTGCCACCACCATGGCATCTACTGGAACGCCCTTCATGAGAAAGTCTTTGTCAGCGGGGGCGGATAGAAATTTGTTGGGTCTCCTGGGACTGGTTCCACAGCGTCAGGGGTTTCCCACACTCTTCGACAAACCAGATCCAAGAGTTCAAAGGGTGGAGAGACTCAGGAGGCGGAGGGATGAGCCCCAAAGGCCTTCAGAAACCCAGACTCCTCAGAGGGGGGTTTAGAGGGCGAGTTGCCTCTCTGCTTCAAGATCTCTAGGATATCAGAGAAAGACATATCCTCAGAAGACGACTTGGGGGACCACTCTGATTCCTCGAGGTCAGTGTCCGACATGAGAGACATTTCCTGGGAGTCGATGTGCTTCCTCTTGCACGTTCTTTTTCTGGGTGGCTCCTCGGGCAAAAACTGTGGGGGGGCCTCAGAAATTAGGGGAACACTCATGGAGGTATCCTGAGGCCTTGGGTCTCTGCTGTCCAAAGATAGAGGGCGATCAGAGACCGATACCGGAGCTGGAGGGGGAAGAGTGTCAGAGCTGTATGATGCAGCTGAGGACCTGGCCAGCACACTCCGCATGACCTCGAAAGTTGGTCCCCCCGGCTCCGAAGATTGACCAACCGTGGAAGACCTCTGAGCAGAAGGGACAAGGTCTGAAGCAAGGGTCAGGCTCACCCGAGCCGAAGCACCGAGAGGGAGGCTAGGAGCCTAAGAGCGTCCTGAGACCTCCCCCTCGGGTCTGACTGAGAAACCATGATTCCTGGACCTCGTGGACGGAGCTGATGGGGTCAGAGCTGATATCAGAGCCGATAAGCCAGGATGGGCTATTGGAGCTGACCTAGAAGCATTAGACAGTGCCGACCACTCTGGCTTCGAAGGCTGGGATTTGCTTGGTGGATCTATCGACGATCGCTGGGTGACAGGCTCCGGAGCTGACTGGGCTGGAACCGAAAGCAATTTAGCCAGCACCGGTGACTAGAGCAGTCTCTGCACCACTCTATCCACATCCACATCAGAGAGTGTCCTGAAGGAGACCTGCGAGGAGGAGAAACCGGTCTAAAAATTTGAGACTGGCTCCGAACTAGAATCTCCGTCACCGGCTCCGAGAGGCTGGGAGCCAATGCAGGTTCTGTCGATTCACAAACTTCCTTCGGCACCGAAGACAGTGGAGCAGAGGATGCCACAGTAGACTTGGTAACTTTCTCCGGAGGCTCCAATAATACTGACGGAGCCGGAGATAGTTTTTTTGCTTTGGATGTTTTGTCTCTTTTAGAGGGAGAGGACTTGGCACTAGAAGACCTCTCCAAATCTTCCTTGAAGGAGGGTTTCAGTAGTCCCTTCAAAATTAGTTTGTTCTTCCTTTCTTGAAGAACATGAGGGCTGAATGCATGACAGAACACACAAGACTCCTGACGGTGGATAGCCCCCAAACAATACATACACACACACACACACACACACACACACACACACACACACACACACACACACACACACACACACACACACACACACAGAGTGCCCATCCGTAATGAACATCTTATAACCACATTTAGCACATTTCTTAAAGCCCAAAGGCTTATGTTCTTTTGCATCTTTGGACACGTCAGCAGGACACTAGACACAACACAACAGTCAAAACAGACACCAGCCGCAAAGCACGGGAACTAGACTAAAATAAAGTACAGACACCACACAAGGACCTCTAACTCAAACGACCCTGACAGGAAACGAGGGGAATGTCTAGGTCCTCTAATGTGAATGCGAATGTGATATCCTCCAGAAACTATTTTTAATATCCACTGGTCCTGGGTGATTTCTTGCTAGGCTTCTGGGTATAATGAAATGCGACCCCTGAATGGCTCCGGAAATGTGCAGTTGTGCCTCCCATCAGGAGCGCTGGTAGAGAGAACCACGAAAGGAATCACGGTCTCCCTGGTTACGTGGGCCTCCTCTGCCTCTAGGACAGCATCTACCTGAGTTACCATCCCCTCCCCGCCTCTGGAGGTGGAATCACTTTGTGCGTCATGAAAAAACCTCTGCAATTTCTTGAACCGTATTTTCCCACTCTTCTGGACCTTGGGATAAGGTCTAGAAGGCATGGAAAAACGGACTCCCACAGCAGACAGAGTTTTTCCCTCTTGCTCGCACCTAGTGAGAGTGTCTTTCACCTTGGTTCCAAACAACGAGGAACCATCAAACGGGGCATTGGTGAATGTAGACTTGCAGGCCTCCGCAAAATTACAGAGGCGCATCCAGGAGTGTCTCCTGAGAGAAATGCCGGAATTCGCTGCCCTACTCGCTCCTTCAGCTGCGTAAGAGATCAGCCTCATGGAGGAGTTAGCAATAGAATTTAGGGTAGACATCTGAGCATTGACTTTCTGAGCCACTGTGTCGGAAACATTACCCTGCAGAGCATCTCCAAGCTCTTTCAGGAGATTTCTTTGGAGCCGTGTAAAATGTGATAAGTAATTCAGCGACCGCAGAGTAAAGGCCACTGAAGAAAACATACACTTCCCATACCAGTCCATGGTCCTAGACTCCTTGTTAGGGGGATGGACGGTAGATGAAGTCTCAGCCAGTTCCTTCTTGGTGGCTGCTGCCGCCACCATGGCATCTACTGGAACGCCCTTCATGAGAAAGTCTTTGTCAGCGGGGGCGGATAGAAATTTGTTGGGTCTCCTGGGGACTGGTTCCACAGTGTCAGGGGTTTCCCACACTCTTCGACAAACCAGATCCAAGAGTTCGAAGGGTGGAGAGACTCAGGAGGCGGAGGGATGAGCCCCAAAGGCCTTCAGAAACCCAGACTCCTCAGAGGGGGGTTTAGAGGGCGAGTTGCCTCTCTGCTTCAAGATCTCTAGGATATCAGAGAAAGACATATCCTCAGAAGACGACTTGGGGGACCACTCTGATTCCTCGAGGTCAGTGTCCGACATGAGAGACATTTCCTGGGAGTCGATGTGCTTCCTCTTGCACGTTCTTTTTCTGGGTGGCTCCTCGGGCAAAAACTGTGGGGGGGCCTCAGAAATTAGGGGAACACTCATGGAGGTATCCTGAGGCCTTGGGTCTCTGCTGTCCAAAGATAGAGGGCGATCAGAGACCGATACCGGAGCTGGAGGGGGAAGAGTGTCAGAGCTGTATGATGCAGCTGAGGACCTGGCCAGCACACTCCGCATGACCTCGAAAGTTGGTCCCCCCGGCTCCGAAGAATGACCAACCGTGGAAGACCTCTGAGCAGAAGGGACAAGGTCTGAAGCAAGGGTCAGGCTCACCCGAGCCGAAGCACCGAGAGGGAGGCTATGAGCCTAAGAGCGTCCTGAGACCTCCCCCTCGGGTCTGACTGAGAAACCATGATTCCTGGACCTCGTGGACGGAGCTGATGGGGTCAGAGCTGATATCAGAGCCGATAAGCCAGGATGGGCTATTGGAGCTGACCTAGAAGCATTAGACAGTGCCGACCACTCTGGCTCTGAAGGCTGGGATTTGCTTGGTGGATCTATCGACGATCGCTGGGTGACAGGCTCCGGAGCTGACTGGGCTGGAACCGAAAGCAATTTAGCCAGCACCGGTGACTAGAGCAGTCTCTGCACCACTCTATCCACATCCACATCAGAGAGTGTCCTGAAGGAGACCTGCGAGGAGGAGAAACCGGTCTAAAAATTTGAGACCGGCTCCAAACTAGAATCTCCGTCACCGGCTCCGAGAGGCTGAGAGCCAATGTAGGTTCTGTCGATTCACAAACTTCCTTCGGCACCGAAGACAGTGGAGCCGAGGATGCCACAGTAGACTTAGTAACTTTCTCCGGAGGCTCCAATAATACTGATGGAGCCGGAGATAGTTTTTTTGCTTTGGATGTTTTGTCTCTTTTAGAGGGAGAGGACTTGGCACTAGAAGACCTCTCCAAATCTTCCTTGAAGGAGGGTTTCAGTAGTCCCTTCAAAATTAGTTTGTTCTTCCTTTCTTGAAGAACATGAGGGCTGAATGCATGACAGAACACACAAGACTCCTGACGGTGGATAGCCCCCAAACAATACACACACACACACACACACACACACACACACACACACACACACACACACACACACACACACAGAGTGCCCATCCGTAATGAACATCTTATAACCACATTTAGCACATTTCTTAAAGCCCAAAGGCTTATGTTCTTTTGCATCTTTGGACACGTCAGCAGGACACTAGACACAACACAACAGTCAAAACAGACACCAGCCGCAAAGCACGGGAACTAGACTAAAATAAAGTACAGACACCACACAAGGACCTCTAACTCAAACGACCCTGACAGGAAACGAGGGGAATGTCTAGGTCCTCTAACTTAAACTGCCCTAGCTCGGAGGGATAGGTACCTAAACCAAAACGAACACAGAAGGGTAAACAGATAAAGGCAGGACTAGGTCCTCTAACTGAAACGGGCCTAGCCCGTGGGAGATAGCTAATGGGATACCATGACAAAAAGCAAGGCAAACGCCACGAAAGGCCACACAAAAAAAACTTTCACAAACCAACAACACACGCACCTAGCTATAAAAATAGCTTTTGGAGCAACAAATTTTAGTCAAAGAAGACAAAAAGTTATACTTAGCTGCAGCCAAGCACGAGACCATGTCTGAGCTTTACGAGTGGCAAACGAGATCTGGGGAAAGGCAGCAGTGCAGCATGGGATACCTCTTAGCCCAGCCAATTGAAAGACTTCGAGCTAGAGTATGGCCGAGTCGGAGCCAGGGTTCGGCCCCGAACCCATGGGTAAGAATGTAGGCGAGACTGGACTACATAACACCTGGTAATTCTCTGTTTCAGGACATCAAATGCTCTTTGGTGGTGTTCTGACCAAGACCAAGTTACATCTTTGCATGTCAGCTGTCTTAGCCGAAAGCTCACTTAAATCTGGAATGAACTTGCCCAAATAGTTGACCATGCCAATAAAACGTAAGGAGGTGACATTGTCTGGAGCTGGCATCTCAAGAACTGCAAATTGCTTGGAAGGATCTGGTCGATAAGCCTGAAATGGTAAACAAATGACCTAACTAACTTCTTGTAGCCTGAATTTGCATTTCTGAGGATTCAGCTTAAGATTTATCTCACAAGCAGGCTCCAGAACTTTCCTGAGGTTTTTATCATGTTTGACTTCACCATTGCCTCCTACAAGGATATCATCTACTATAACAGCACATGGACAGCCAGAAAAATTTGCTCCACTGCAAGTTGAAAGACTTCACTGGCAGAATTTATCCCAAATGGCATTCTCAAAAATCTGTGCTTTTCAAATGGTGTACTGAAAGTGGTAAGCAATGAAGACTTTTGGTCAAGTAAAATTTGCCAAAATGAGGTTTTTTGCATCTAAGACAGAAAAAACAGTAGCGTTTGGCATAAGAACAGCAACTTCTTCGACTGTAAGCATGGGATAAACGAGGTCGTTTTAGTGCCTTGTTCAATTCTCTTGGATCATACATATTCTACTATCATCTGAGCTTTTCTTATGAGCTAGCACCATGGAGAATACCCATTCAGTTGGTTGTTCTTCTACTGGACAAATTGCACCTAAATGAACCATTCTGTCTAGCTCAGCTTTGACTCTGCGCTGCAAGACTACTGGAACTTTCCTTGCTGGTCTGACAACTGGGCTTACTTCAGGGTCTAACTTCATGGAGTACACAACTAGGAGTTTGCCTAACTTGTCTTTAAAAAAAAAATCAGCAAGTCAGAAAAATGTTTGTGCAAAATTTTCGTTGTTATATGTGCTTACATGGTGGGCTTCTGCATTAAATGAAAGCAGTCACATTTTCAAACTGTCTTTGAGGCTTAACAATGACTGTACGTGCCTTTTGACTATGTAAAATTGCAAGTCATAGCTGTTCCCAGCAGAGTAACATGGAAGCACTACTGAGCCTTCGATTTGAATTTCTTCACCACCATAGGCAAAAATCTTTGCACACTTCGCCAGATCAAGCTTCTCACCAGCACTTGCTTTAGCAAACATTTCTGCTGATATAACATTGCACTTTGAACCAGTATCAACTTTGAGCTCTACAGGTCTCCCATAATCAGAACAGTACAAAATACTTCATTCTTTGCTCACAAATCTACTGCACTGACAGTTTCACCAAGCACAGACACACCATCAACATAAAAAGTAGGGTCACAGCTTTCTAGCTGATCAACTTGCCTCTGAATGCTCTCTTTTAAATGAAAAATGTGCCCCTTTTGAGATGATTCCACTTTTTACATATGTGGCACTGCTGACCAAAAGCTAAACACTTTTCTCTTTTTTGGGCTCATGGCTACCTCCACAATTACAACAGCTGACTATGAGGCTTGCCACAGATTTTGCTGACTCACCCCTCTGCTTCACTGAGCATGCTCTGGATTTTACTGGAGCTGCCCTGGGACTTGCTAGAAAGGCTCTGGGTTTCACTGAAGCAGTCACACTCTTAGGCCTGTATCTTTTAACCACATGCTGCATAGTATCAGCATTAGCACTGGTAGGCACTCATTTGTAAGCATATTTGTGTACTTTTCTGTGAGCTCATATATCTGACAAATCTCTATGGTCTTATTCAAAGTTACTGTCTCGAAGCAAATTCTTTCTCACTGCAGCATCTTCAATACCACACACAACCTTTTATCAACTCATTTTTAAATCACCAAATCTGCATGTTTTTGCCTTGTTTCTCAAGTCAGTTATACATGCTGCAAAAGTTTTACCAGGCTTGTGATCCCTTCTGTAAAATAAGTGCCTTTCCACTGTAATATTCATTTGGGGGTTACACATTTCTCTAAATTTAAGTTTTAAGCACTCAGGGTCATCCCAGGTTTCAGCTGGTACCACTACATGGCGGATCCTCCTGCCCTGCATACACAGCTGGGGCATATACAAATGAATGCCCCCTTTCAATGGCTTCTGAACCAACTAAGCAGAATAAATGCCTTTCTACATGCGTCTGTCAGAAAAAGCAGCCTCTATGAAAATAATATACTCTTGGCACAAACACACTCCAATTTTCAGCCATGTTATCATCAAATACAAGTGAACCAGGTCTACAAAATCCTTTTGCCATGCCAACAAAATGCCCTTGTAATTATGTATAAACGCACACCAGGTATTTGAAAAAAATATTCAACTGTACCATAAAGTCTTTGAAATTACTGTTTTTTGTGAAATAACTGTACTGTAATATTGCACAAACTTGTGAACACTTAGCACATTTCGGACATCTCGGACAGCTTTAGTAAATATGAAAAAGAAGCACATAGTGAAAATACGGCAATTTTCACTTTTATATACATTTTAGGTGATTCAGAAGTTATTTCAAGCATTTTTGTAAGCATTTTGAATACTTTTATCAACATATCATCATTTCAAACATTTCATTTAATTAAAAAGTCATTTTGAATGGTTTTAATGCTCCGTTTTATATTTGAGTAAAAAAAGAAGTTATGTATTCACTATAACATTCCATCTGAGTAGTTATACTTCATTTTCTGCAACCTGTGGGTATTAGGATCCGAGCCGACAACTTTTTCCAAGCATCTGCTCCAAGCTCCTCCCCTTACCCATAATCCCTCACATCTCCTACCTTCCCTCAGATCGAGTTTGCCACTATCCAAACTATCAGCAGCTCAATAACATCACTAACCTAGAACAGGTTGGGGGAAAGGAGTACGGTTGCAGAAAATGAAGTATAATTACTCAGATGGAACGTTATGGTGAGTACATAACTTCTTTATCTGAAGTAGTTAACTTCATTTATCTGCAACCTGTGGGACAGAGTCCCTAGCTACCAAAACTACTGGAAGGCCCTCATGGAAGGATATTCCTGAGCACCGCAGAGCCAAAGGATGCTCTCCCTCGAGAGATCAAATCCAGCTTATAATGAGAAATGAATGTATGTGACCTTGCCCAGGTATCTGCTGCACAGATATCATCCAGTGAAACCCTAGACAAAAAAGCAGCAGAAGTTTCCATAGATCTGGTAGAATGAGCTTTATCAGGACCCGGAAGGGACAGACCTTTGTCCTTATAATCTTTCAGTATACATTGTGTAATCCATCTAGCTAAGGAGACCTTGGATATGGCTTTGTCCTAAAAGGGTCTAGAAAACGACACGAATAACTGGTCAGACTTATGAAAGGGCTTAGTTCTATGTAAATAGAAATGAAGCTGTCTATGAACATCTAGCAAATGCAGTTTATATTCATCCTTGTTCTGAAAATTTGGAAAGAAACCAGGCAGGTTTATCATCGGATTAATATTTGATTTAGAGGCAACTTTCAGTAAGAAGGAAGGGTTCGTGCACAGTGAGACCCTGTCTTTATGAAAGATCAAGTAAGGGGGCACGGCAGACAAAGCTTGAATCTCAGAAACTCTCCTGGCCGAAGTAATGGCCACTAGGAAAGCTGTCTTCCAGGATAAGAATTTCAAATCTACTGACGCTGCAGGTTTGAAGGGGGGAGCAACTAACGTCTGCAGAACTAGGGTAAGGTCCCAAGGAGGGACTGAGTCCTTAACCAGAGGGCGTAAGAGAAAGGTGCCTTTCAGAAAAGCTTTACACAGTTTCAAAGAGGCCAAAGCATTCATATTTTCGCCTACATGAAAATTAGAGATGGCCACCAGTTGCACTTTTACCATGGAGGAACTAGCCCCTTGTTGGAAAATATTGGCCAAAAAATCCAACACTGCAGGAACCAGGGTTGTAAAGGGATCTAGGTTCCTCTGAGAAGCCCAAATAGAGAAGCATTTCCATTAGTTGCGACAAATCTTCCTAGTGGAAGCTTTGTGGGATGCCACCAGAATACTCTTTAAAGAAGACGACAGACCGGGAGTCCTAGCCATCAGGGGAACTGGAGCAACCAAGCAGTCAGCTTGAGGCTGTCCAGGTCGGGCGGACAGATGCCCGAGGGATGAGGGATGAGAGATGAGATCCAGGCAAGGATCAAGAATCCGAGGAGGAGTTAGAACATGAGACCACAGGAAGAGGAACCACACCTGACGAGGCCAGAACGGGGTAATGAGGATCACTTTGCACCTCAGTCGGCAAGCTTTCTGAAGAAACTTTGGAATGAGAGGTAACAGGGGGTAAGCATACAGTAATCCGGGAGGCCAAGCATGGACAAGAGCGTCTCTGGGGAAGTCCCCTGGTGAGGGGATCAGAGCGAAGAACTCGCTGCACTTCGTGTTGGAAGGAGATGCGAAGAAAAACGCAGCAAGGCTGACCCCACGCAAGGAAGATCTTCTCCGCTATTGATTGTTTAAGAGACCACTCGTATAGCATTAGAATAGCCTGACTCAATCTGTTCGCTAAAATGTTGGAGCATCCCGGGATGTGCGTTGCAATCAGAAACCAACTGGTGGAGATCGCCCACTCCCACACAATCATAGCCTTGCGACAGCGAGGGTAAGATCTGGTTCCCCCTTGTTTGTTGATGTAACAGACATGTTGGCTGACTGAACTGCAATCGTCCAGGGGGAAGAACAGCATGAAAGGCTTGCAATGCTAAAAGCACTGCCCTCATCTCCAGAACACTGATATGCAATCTGGCCTCAGTCTGGGACCACATGCCTTGGACCGTCCTCCCCAAATAGTGTCCCCCCAACCTGAGCTGGGGGACGTCCATGGTCACTGTGGCTTGGGCTGTGGGTGCTATGAAGGGTTGCCCTGACAAGATTTCTGGCGATTGGAGCCACCAGAGAAGAGACATCTTGCAGGCTATGCTGATAAGAATTGGATAGTCCATGGAGAGGTCTAGCCAAGACCACTGTACTGCAAGGGTACACTGAAGCACCCGCATGTGAAGGCGCACACAGGGAAGGGTTGAGATTGCTGCGGCCATGGAGACTAGGGCTCAGAGAACATCACTCACCATTGGCAGCCTGGGGCCAAGAATCGCTGATACATGGGCCCGTAGTCTCTGGACCCTGTCTCGAGTTAGAAAGACTTTCAATTGTGGGGTGTCCAGCTGTGCCCCTATGAATTCCAAGGTCTGTAGCGAGTTCAAGCGGGACTTGGAGACATTGATGGTAATCCCTAGGTTGACTGCAAGATGCAGGAAGGAGTCTCTGGCTACGCAAAGAAGATGCTTGGTGGCAGCAGCAAGGAGCCAATTGTCTAGGTAAGGAAACACCTGAATTTCCTGAAGCTTCAGGTGAGCCGCTATGACTGCCATAACCTTGGTGAACACCCTAGGGGCTGTGGTGAGACCAAAGGGCAGGGCTTTGAGCTGGAAATGACTGGCTCCCAGCCAGAAGCGAAGGAATCTCCTGGAGCTTCTGGGAATTTTGATATGGTAGTAAGTGTCCTGGAGGTCTATCGAGCACATCCAGTCGCATTCTCGGAGGTAAGGTAGAATGGACTGCATGGTGACCATCCGGAATTTCTGCTTGGCTACAGTCAGGTTCAGGGTTGACAGGTCCAATATGGGCCTAAGGTCCCCCGTCTTTTTTGGCACTAAAAAGAACCTGGAGTAAATGCCTAATCCAGACTGATCTGGGGGGAAGGGTTCGATGGCTCGATTGCAAAGCAGCTTAGAAATCTCTTGCACTGCTGCCTCCCTTTGAGTGGGTGGAACATCCGGGAGGCACTTTAGTTGGACGGGTGGGGCAACAAATGGGATGGAGAAGCCTCTTGATATTATTTGAAGTATCCAACGGCCTGCCGTAATGGACTCCCAAGCCATTAGGTGCAATGACAATCTTCACCCAACTGTCTCCAGAGTAGGACAGTCGGGCAACCCCTCAGGGCTGCTGTGTGGGTCTGTCCAAGAAGTTCTCCCTAGATCCAAAGTTCCTCGACCCCCCTCTGCCTCTGGGGCGGCTTCTGTCTTGTCTCCCCCTGCCTCTAGAGGACGAGTTGTCCTGAGAGTCCTGGGAAAACTGAGATTTTCTGAACATCTTCTTTTGCCCTCTCTGATTCCTAGAAAAGGATCTTTGAGGGCTAGAGAAGCAGAGTCCGATGGCAGACAGAGTCTTCCCATCCTTCTCGCTCTGGACCAGAGTGTCACGTACTATCTTCCTGAAAAGGGAAGAACCATTGAAGGAAGCATTTGTGAATGACACCTTGAACGGGTCTGCGAATTGACACAGTGAGCCAAGCGTGTCACCTCATAGCTACGCCAGTCCCAGCCACCCTAGCCGCTCGTTCCGTGGCATGGGAAAGAAGACGCATGGACGTGTTCGATACAGATTTGAGAGTCGACATTTTCACAAAGAACAATTGCTTGTCCTCCGGTGACAAAGACTCTGGGGGTGACACAGCGAACTCTATGACTAGGTCTCTGTGAAGTCGTATGACGTGTGCCAAATAATTCAGTGCTCCAATAGAAAACGTCGCTGAAGAAAAAACTCACTTCACAAACCAATCCACCGTCCTAGACTCCTTGTCCGGAGGGTGGACCGAGGAACTTTCCTGTGCCAGTTCGCTCTTGGTGGCAGATGCAACCATCACAGCATCCACCGAGGATCCCTTGTACCAGGCCCATCTGTCTGAGGGAGGAGAGAGGATCCTGTCCGGATGTTTAGGTATTGGCTCTATGGTGTCAGGCTCCTTCCATGCCCGCGTGGTAATAAGATCCACTAAGGGATCCACAGGAGGGGACACCCAGGATGTAGATGGGCCTGTGCCAAAGGTCTCCAGGAATACTGACTCATCTGTAGAGGGTTTTGGGGCTGACCAACCTCCCCTCTGGCGGAGGATCTACATGATGTTACCAAAGGAGACATCCTCGGGAGGTGACCTGGGGGAACCCTCACCTTTATCTAAGTCAGTATCTTCTGTGAGGGACTCGGGGGAGTCCATGTGTCTCCTTTTATATGAGTGCTTACACGGACCCTCTGCAGTGGGACTCTCTGAAGAGGGCTTGAGTCATGGGGGGTTCCACAATGGGATCCACCTGGGGGTCCTCTAGCACGGGCTGTCCCTTGGACAAGCTGAAGGGAGTCGTGACCAAATCCATGGGAGCTTGGGCGGAGTCCAAGGAAATAGGCTGGGGTCTCAATCCTTGAGAGAGAGCCCTCTCCACCACGTCGAACGCCGATGGAGAGTGCACCTCCTTAACAACCAACAGGAAGGAAATTATCCCCGGCTCTGCCATGAGGATCAGAGCCTAGGTCAAGGTAGCTGGGGTTCCGAAGGAAAGGCTCTGATCTGACAATGTCAGAGCTGAAGACACCTCTGTTCCCTCGGATCCAACTCCCTGTTCTCGGCTCCGAGAGTTGCTTGGATCTGAACAGGTCTGATCAGAGGAACTCAAGGTAATAGCCGGCGTCGAGGTTGGAGGAACCGTCGGCACCGAACCCCCAGCTCTGAGGATCCTCGGATCCATAAACCCTGAAACCACAGGTCAGATCAGGGAAGGAGAAATTGGATGGAAGTAGGGCATGGAGGTCCCCTCTCTGGCTGGGGAGGGGCCTGGCAAGACTCCCATTTAGATTTGGGTCCGAATGAACCTCCTCATCATCCTGTCCATATCTAGCTCCGACAGACTCAGAGTCAAGTGCGAGGAGGCAACAGACTTGGATCTGGCTGGTCAGTGCGATGACCTCGATGAAGGCTTTGGGACCGAGGGCTCCATCGGTTCCAGGGAGAACTTTGGGGAGTGGAGCCGAGGAGAGGTAGTCCTAGTCACTTTTGAAGGCGGGCTAGGGAAGGGCTCCCGACCTGGAGACCGCTTACAGTGCCTATCCCTTCTCTTGTCCTTGTCTTTCTTCTCTTTTCCTTTAGTCCCCACTTCAGTAGGCTTAGTGGGAGGTTGAGTCCCAGCCGGGGGGGGGGGGGGGGGCTTTGATCAGCTACTGGAAGAGCCGAGGTTGCCTTGTCCAAGGCAGAAACTGGTAGAAGGCCCTTAGCTACCAGCTTTGCCTTCCTTGCTTTTAGGGCCCTAGGCTTAAATCCTGCAAACACACTACATGAGAAAGAAAGATGGGGAACACCCAGACAAGTAACACACAGAGTGTGGCCATCAGCCGGTGAAAGCTTGTGGCCACACTTTGTGCATTTTTTAAAAGTAGGTTTTGGCTGCTCAGCCATAGTAAACACCCACTCAGCGAAAACTGAAACCAAAAGTACCACACACACACACTAAGGTCAGGTAGGCCTACTATGCTACCTTACTAACTTTAACTTTTTTTTTTTGTTTTTTTTTACACAAAAAAACGACGAACAACGAAGGGGAGGAAAGGTTTAACTAATGACCACACACACTCACCACGACCACACACACTCACTAAAAATACAAGAAAAAACTATCACTTACTATACCCAACTTGGAGCCAAAGAGATCATGATGCTTATGCATGAAGCAGCAAACGAGATTTGAGGGAAGGTAGGAGATGTGAGAAATTATGGTTAAGGGGAGGAGCTTGTAGCAGATGCTTGGAAAAAGTTGCCGACTCAGATCTGATATGGATCCGAATACCCACAGGTTGCAGATAAATGAAGTTAACTACTTCAGATAAATCATTTAAGTGAGTTTTAGTACCTGGGTTTGTCTTTCTGACCTGTTTGCGAGTCGTCTGAGCAGGGATGATCCACTCCTGTATATTCCTCCAACTGTAACTGCCTGACTCATGGTCTTGAAGAAGTCTTACTCTGGATACCATTCTAACACCATGTTATATTCAATAAGACAATGAGGTTGGGTGTTCATTTAAGTAGTTTATTACACACAAACACATCAGGATGGAGAACGGCAACATTAAACTTACACAAACTGACTGATTAGTATACACATGCATGCTTACACCTCGGCTGCTCACTACAAAATGGCATTCTTGCTTGCACGTGTTCACTGACTGGAATGGCTATTAAAGGAACATACACACTCTGATCTACAAGTTATTCTTACCCTAAGGGTAAGTTTCTAAACTATAACCTCCCAGACAGAATAACTTACATTTGCTGGAGTTAAACTGCAGCTGCCACCAGCCAGCCCACTTTGTAAATCACTTAAATCAGTTTTCAAGCTGGCTCTCTAACTACCTACCACCACCACCAGCAATTCTGATGTCACATGCATGCAGTTTACTCCAATTCTCCACTCACAATTTTACAGCCAACACATACACACTAAAAGTAGCAAATCTACCAATAATGACCTCTTTTTTCCTTACAGAGGCTTCCTTCACATGCATTCATTATTTGTGGCTCTAGTTCCAGCTATTTCTCTACCCAGTTAGTTACTTTTCTTGCAAATCCAATCCCTTTATCTTGCCAAAAAGTTTCCTATGTAGGACTGAGTTGATGTTTTACAACAATCAAATCCAGACATGTTTCTACTACATTTCACCTGCCCACCCCCTTCATTATCATGCAACAGAAATAAACTTGATTAATCTGATATGATTTTTTTTTTTTTTGCTATAAACTCAAGAGGTCTGCTGTTCTGGAGATTAGTCTATTCCAAAAAGCTTTTCTCTGAGAAATAAATCAGTTTCTAATTCCTACAGATGTCTGTGGCCCCTCCCATTCTCCCTTAATTCTTAGTACCCTCTTCTCTTTCAAATATCTGCTGAACAGGTCTGTGAGAGGATCTGGCAGCATCCCAACCAAGTATTAAGTTTCATGGAATGTAACCTCTGTGTCTCGTTATCTCTTAATGCCAGAAGCCCCTACACAAACCTTTAAAACTTCTAGTCCTGCCTGCCTATCTCCTGCTTAATTTCCACATTCATTTGCACCCCAGAACCCTGCTGTCCTTCTCATTCATAAATTATCTCAGATAATGGCAAATGCAAATGGCATTTTGTTTTATGCCCCAAACCTCTCCTGCTTGCATTCTGCCATTCTACCAGTTGGTTAAAAGGAACGATCACATTTCTGTGTATACTCGGACGTTAGGATTATTCTGTATGCTCCTAATTGTTCCCTTCCCCTGCGTGAGTGAGTCACAATGTGCAATGAATGCAGTGCTCCTTTAATGACCACCACATGCACATTTCCAGGACATGCATCCATGCTGCCTTGCAGAGTGCTGTCTAGCTGGGACCCTTTTAAGCAGGCATTCTACAGAATAGTGAAGAGATTTTTTATGCCCCTCAAAATGGATGAACTGGTACCGACTAGCCAAGTTTTCACATCAGTCAGCATATTTGGCACACAGGCTCACTAGCTAATCCTGGGTTGTTAGCAACAAAATCAGGGTCCAAACCTTTATGTGACTAAAGCTGGCAAACCCAAGAAGATTTATACTTGTAGAAGTCATCCGGAGTACAAACAAGGCCACCGCAAATCTTAGTTTATAAAAAGTCAGCCTCTGAAATATTTTCTCAAGACCATACATAAAGTGTAGATATTGACTGCAATGATACAGTGAACGCATTCATTTGCAGCCTGACAAGCCATTTACATTGTTGATGGCCCCAAGCTTTCCCCATGATAAAGGGATATGGAAAGTCCTGTGCTTTGTTAAAGGAAGTCACTCACTGCACTTTTTGGTGAGAATGGGGTAGCATGGTGAGTAACTAAAACAAAAACAGATAAATAACTTTTTACTAACTCATCTAGGATTAGTTTCTGTGTTCTGCTTTGCATCCATGGAGTTCTGGGATATGCTATGGTTCTTCAGTGACCCCAAAGTGGCTATACATTTTACCAAGATGGGCAAAATTAATGTGTGTGCTTTTGTGTGTGTGTCTAGTTTCATCCACTGACCTGAAATTCAGTCACTTCAAAATAACAAAACTGGGACAAAGAACTGTGTCCATGACACGTAGGACTATGTGGAATGGAACATACACCTGACTGCATGACATCCCATAAGAAGTTGTGTGTGCTTTTCTTTTAGTGACCTGTCCAATGCACACTCAAAGATAATCTGTGCATGCATCAGGGCTTGAGTTTAAGAGATGATCGAATAATCAACTGTTCAAGAGTATGACTGGTTCTGTTGCTGTATAATCTTTGTTTTCACATCTGGCTTACTGATAAGTTGTGTCATGAGGTTAAGTTTTGTGAAATCTCTTGAAGATCTGTAGTCTAGATCCACATAAACAGCTCAATCATTTTTAAAGAATCTAAGCAGCACTATAATTATTTTACAGAATGGACAAAGATTACTACAGAGGCTTCTGGTCTGCAGACAAGCAGTGATGTCAAGATAAAGCTAAAGACAGCAAATTTGGCCCCTTTGAAAAGAAAGTGTAGTCTATCACAGAGGGTAGGCCTGCAGCCTAATGTCTATGATGGCTTACTACTGCAATAAATATCTATGTTAGTGAAGTCATACCTCTCAACTGTACCGAATTCCATGGTATTTCATGTTTTTTCAGGGTAAAATAATAGGGTGCCATGAATTCCTGAATGGCCGCTTCAAATCAAGATTTTGTTTTTTTGTTTTATTTACATGCTGACGTCACCATGCACTGCATGCTGCCAGAGTGACTTAGAGGGCTTAAACTAAAAAAAAAAAAAAACAGTTGTTTAATGCCACATTTTTTATGTCTGAGGGTACTGTGTGAATTGGTAGAAGACTAGTTTTTCTAGTATTTTTCCCAGGGCTTGGTGGATCGATACGTGTCTAAAGTGGTTGACTGAAGTCCAGATGAGAGGTTTTGCAACACTCTGACCTTGGATACTTTCTATTGCTGTGGCATGATATTTTTAACGAGATTTCTAATATTATCCATAAGTTTGGCCAAATTATTATATATCTGAAGTCAATGGCTGAGTAGGTGTGGGGTGCTTGGAATACTTCTGACCATAGCAACGACTTGCAAACTGGACAGGGTGTTGTGCTGAGTCGACTTCTTGTCTCTGAGATATCAGTGAAGTCACAAGGAGGACTACTGGACAGGCGATATACTAGAATGGGAAAGGAAGAAAATAGCAGCAGGTAGGGGTGTAGGCGCAGCAGCAGCTAGCAAACTTCTGCAGAGTGAGACTAAGACACGTACACCGCACACCTGCCCATTGTATGACGACGGTTTTTGCTTTTGCTAAGAGGATCTGATCACAGCTGGAGAATCTCTTAGCACAAAAAATCTGGGCAGAGACAAAAATAATGGAGGGAACTGCCCCAAAAATAGGGACACATTTTAAAAATTGCTCTTATAAACTTAGAAAGTTACTAGAACAAAAGTTTGTGTGTTAACATGCATTTTCTGAACAATATGAAGTCTGAAACTCAAATACTTGTCTTTATTTAGTGGGTTCAATCCTTACTGATTTGCCAGAAAAAATTTCATAAAACCAAAAATTTTATGCGGAACAGAGCAAAAATGTGAAGCCGAAATCTGGATGTTCTATGAAAATCTGGACAGTTGAAAGGTATGGATCCAATATCTTGAAACTTATGTGCCATGAAACGGACTGCGTTAATATAACCAATCAACACTGAGATGGGACTTCATGGGAGGTAGGTGCACCAGGAGGCAGTGGGGAAATGAGCAAGTTGGTCCATGAGCTGTTAATGCCACAAGAAAAACAAAACAAATGTCTGAAATGCCAGTGCCAGCTGAGGGTTTGTAGTGGCAGCCCCGACAGTAAGCACCATGAAAGCTGATGCTGCTTCTGTGGAAATACCTCGGTGACACCCAAAAAGATCCTTGTGCAGCACAGCAGTCGTAGTCCTGTAAATAACCACAGCCCTTTATTGATTTGACACCCGGTGCAGTCCATGATCCGCTCATACAAGAGTAAGCTTTCCACTGGAGCCACTAGATCGCTCCAGGTGAATGGGAATTGGTATTTCAAGAAGGGTGTCCCAGAGATAAGTCCGGTAAACATGAAAAGAATAACTTGGGAGGTGGGGGGTGTGTGTAGAATACTTGTCCTTTTTATGTGAACACTAAACTTAGCAGTACATAAATGCTCACTATGTAGGAATGGGGGGTGCATTAAGAGCAGTTGGCTGGTTGCCTAAACTTTGAAAGGTGCGGTGGTTTGTTATAAGTGGAGAGAAAATGGGGCTGGGACCATATTTCACCTTTCAGGGTGTTATGCATGAATTGCTGTCTCATTCCTCCTGTTTTGACTTTGCTTGCTCAGTGGGAATGGGAATGTACCTCATTTGTAAATGGGGGCGGTAGACAATAAATGACAACACAGTGATTGCTCATGCTATGCATCTGTTTAGCCAGTTCAAGCAGAAGAACCAATCAAGCCAAGTTACGGTTACGGATATGCATTTAAGTTAAGAATTTCACTGTGTACTCACTTATAATGTAACATTATTGATGCCTGGTTCTTTTTCATAATTTTTATTTCTTTCTATATCTATTATTTCTGCCCCTTTATTAAGTACTGGTAACTACCACCATTCATTATTTTTCAGCTACTTATATTTCAGCCCATTTATTGGTCCTGCGACTGTCCAGACTTCACAAGCTGGTCAACCAGTGGTGGGGTATGGGTTCTTTGTCTTCCTTGCGGGATTAACTTTTCAAGATCTCATTTAAGTACCAAGTGTGTGAGGTCTTCACCTAGGTCAGGAATCAGGATTCAGGAGGATTTATATTCTTGTGCCTACCTACTGGCTGCCATGCATAGTGCAGCACTCTCCTCTTCTGTCTTGAGCTCAAAGTGGTTGTGTGATTCATTACACATATGCTGCTTACCTAGTAAGACAACACTCGTTGGGTGGGTCTGCTGCGCTCAATTGATCTTTGCTGCATGGAGTCACAGTCCAGGGACCAGAGTCAGATCAAGGTCAAATGGGGACCTTAGAAAACAATGCAAAGTGTTGTTTACATGTCTGTTGCCTACTATTTTAAGATTTTATTGGAAATGTTGTAAGGGACTTTAACTGGTGGTGTTTTCCGGAATGTGTACTTTCACAGTTAATGTTAAAACTGGGGAACATTTTCACAATTACTTCAATGTTGGTATCCCACAATTCTATCAGAGTGGGTGGAGTTATATTATTATGCACGTACATTTTATGTTAATTAGTGCCCCGATTTTTGGCCAGTTGTACCTACTTTTTGTGGGCCTTTGTCCAGATTTTTGATGTTTCCAGGATGAGAGGCACGGTGAAGGTACCTTAATGTAATGTATAAAAATTGTTAAATAAAGATGTAGTATCCAGCTACTCTTCTCATTTATTTTAGCAACCTTCTTCCTTCCTAGATAAACTGAAAGTGCTCTTAAAATGCTTTCTACTCCATTCTTAAGGAAAATTTCAAAGTTATTCTGTTGCCAGATAACAAATGTATACTACAGAAACTGCCTTCAGTGGATATCACTTTGTATAAAAATAAAGTCACCTCAAAGATTCAAAGAAACTTTACTGTCACTTAGGACCACATAAGTGCAACCTATATGAAATTACAAATCTCAGCACGAGAGAATGCAGTGCAAATAACACAGATACAGCGGCATCAGAGAACAACATAAGAAAGAAAATAACATAAATGACATGTAAGAGGTAGTTCACATTACAAAAACACACAATACCCATTATCCAATGATAAATAATAAATAAATAACCACCACCACTAAACCCCGTCACCGTTAAATTAGAAAATAAACAGTGGACTAGTGAATAGCAGATGTTTAGTTACCTTATTACACTTGTTAACCTTAGACAGGACTCAGTATAGCCATCAAATTGCATAATGGTAATACTGGCGGTAATTGCTCAGAGCAGCAGGATTAAATGAAAAACATTATACATTAACTCCTACATTATATTTATAATTCAGATTTTTTTTTTTTTTAGTTGAGCTCCGCTATCTGCAGCTACTATACCCAGGACTGAAAAACCTAGTGATATGAAATAAGGATTAACGAGGGGTTGCATAAATAAGGTTTAAATAAAAAGGCCGTGTAGTTTAAACATCGACATTTAAAAATAAGGGGAGGCATCGACATTTAAAAATAAGGGGAGGTATCTCTTAAATTATTTAGGCTTTCTAGGTGATGAGTCTTATATTCAGAGCCTCATTCCCTAAAAATGAGGTATGCCTAGGAGAAATAAATTACCATTTTTTCAGGATAACCCTCATTTGGACTAACATGTATTTGCATAAAAAATGTTCTGCTACTCCAGGAAAACATTTTCCTAATTTCATCTGTATAGTACACAAACCATGTTACGATATATGAAAAACCTTAATACGATATGAAACCACAAAAACAAAATTCTACAGCAGTGAGTTTTTGCATTGATAATGGGTGTTACATGGAAGTTTAAGGACTATAATCACAATCCTTAGAAATGGGCAACTCCGCTTGCAACTAAAAGGTGATATTCTACGTTGGAGGCAGAGTTACCTTGAAGTATTCTTTCCTACTCAGAGTTAGTATATATATAAGTAGTACGGGTTTGTGTATGTGGGGAAGGCAGGGAGGCAACTTCCTATGTCAGGGATGCAGGAAGACAAAGCCATATTGCAAAAGCACCAAAAATGTGTAACAGCAAGTTTTGCAATTCACTGTCTTTTAAATGTGAATCGCAGCTTATTTTCCGAAGCGTCTGTCTCACACCATCTGGTCTTGCACATCTGATAGGGAATCTAAGGGAACAAAATGAAAACCTGTCCACTGAGATGGATGATAAGACAGCATATTAGAAGAAAACTAGTTTCAATAAAAACTGCCCCCCCATCTGAAAATGTGTCACTCTCAGGTGTGCCAGTTGTTTGACCCAGGTTGCAAATCACTCAATTTTTCAGCATGGAGGTGAGATGATTATAAAGAAAGTCCAAAAATAATGTGTGCACGGGACAACTCATACCCACTTGTAAATATTCAAGGCTACTGAGGTGTCCGTACCTAGCCTATCACTCTAAGGGCATAAGGTAAAGGACTAATCCTGGATGGAACACCAGTACATCTCTAGATGGAAACACACAGGAGTAACTAAAGGATCACAAAGACATTTATCATCATGTCTTTGGAATGTGGGAGAAACAAG
The DNA here is from genome assembly GCF_019279795.1 of Protopterus annectens. Taxonomy (NCBI): domain Eukaryota; kingdom Metazoa; phylum Chordata; order Ceratodontiformes; family Protopteridae; genus Protopterus; species Protopterus annectens. The sequence continues at coordinate 1,364,310,397 of NC_056741.1, forward strand.
AGTGGCCAGGAAGGGTGAGTAAACACCACACACAAGGCAATCCCAGCTAGGAAACAAAATGGAAAACCAAACACTATGAGGAATTACTGCTAACCCTGTACTACTGTGCCCTCTATGAAAATTAAAATAAATGAGCTTTAAATATGTAAAAAACAGTTCAAACTGAGAAAACTTACACAGAGTACAAATGATAGTTGCCTTCAGCCCATTTTGGAAATTGTTTAAATTTGCCAATTCAGAAAAAAAAATATTTCCTTCTGTTCCCTCTGAATTCTAATCCACTTAATTTAATGAGAAAACATTTTTTAAAAAGTGTTCTTCTGCACTCATGTTTAGAGTAGGAAAGCAACTGTATGGCTTTAGCATGTCTTTCCTTTCCTCCATTGTCTACATTCCTCTCCTCTAAGCATTTATATACATCAGGAAGGATGGCTTTTTTTATAAATGTCAGCAGGGCAGAAGGTTTAACTAGGTATCTGCAAGTGGTATAATGGGTGACATTTGTAACCAAAGTAAACCGCATGCAATTCTTGTTTATGTGGATCTAGCATAACTTATAGTTACAGAATATGCCATCAACAGGCAGGCTCAGACCAAAAAAATTCAGAAAGTATAAGAAGACCAAACTTAGTAATAACTCCAAAAATATTTTACACTCTCTTCTGCCACATCAACTGATCTGTGAGGAAGCCTTCTGTACTGCTGGAATTTCCTCTTTTGCCATCCCCAGCCAAGTAGAATTTCTCTATTACCCTCACACTTGGGGGCCATGCACGTCTTCCACTGGTGCCATGGCTTTGTGTCAAACATCATACAAGGACAGCATGTATATTGCCAATGTCACTGTGCTTCTTTGAGGATGCATATTTTCCACACCTTTTCCATACTGTTGTGAACTTGATAGATGATTCTTAAGCACCTTGTTTAAATTTCCAATGCCTTTTATCTGAAATCTAGGACTTGGGAGTTGTAGAAAAACATCCCACATACATCAAGCTACACTGACTGATGGCTGCTGTCACCCAGAGGACTCATGATCATCAGACATTATGTTTCCACCCTACTTTTTACATCATATCAAAAAGATACTTTTCTGGTAGGTGGTATGATGTCACAAAACTGGAAGCTGTTATGTAATGCTTCTATAATTCACTTAATTTCTGGAACTGGTTGTAAATGATGCAGCTCCCTCTTCTCAAGGAAAGCTGGAGTTCCTCTTTATTTCTGCAACTGCAAACTCAGTTTCTCCTTCCTTTTTCTCTTGGTGGACAGGGGGATAAGTAAGTACCATCTTATTCTTTGTTCCCCCATTAGACATAACACTGTTTTAGCCTTGCTCTATTTCCTCCCTCGCATTGGCTACACTCTAATACAAATGCTAATCACCTCATGAGCATTTTAAATGTTAAATTTCAAATAAGACATTCAATAATATACAAATAATATGGAAAGCTATTAAGAAGTAATCCCAGCACTAAAGCAATAGTTCACTATTTGGATAACAAAGGATCACTGCTGCAAACTAACACACCCTATGATGGAAAATGAATGGTAATCAGTCAGGAAAATGACAAAATCCAGGCAGTGATTTCTGTTCAGAACTGATGCACTAAAGAGGAATAACAATAACTGCAGGATGCCTATATTTCAAAATATTCCGCTACTTAAAATAAACACGAATTTTGTAAGATGCCACCTTTGATATTCACTTCAACTAACAGAAAGTTATACAGCAGCTGTAGAACAAAATGGCAAACCTGAGGGTCTTGCTCATGTGCCCAGTCCTGGAGGTGAAGTTCTAGTAATGTGTCATATGTCCCTTGTGGAGAGTTAGGCTGCACATCAATCATATGTTCCAGGAAAGCCTTCAGCTCGCGAGGGTTGTTGGCAAAAATTGGAATGAACTCCTCAGAATTTGCCTAAAAAGAAAAAAGAAATACTTCAAACAGTTTAAGGCATGCATGTGTTTGTTTACATTCAACACTGCTAAGGACATACTACTACTCTTGTTTATTCTAAATATCTAAAAAAACTGTTGTAGTCACCACTTTTTGGATGGGAATCAAAAAGAAAGGCAAAGACTGCCAGTTTTGCAGCTGATTAAGGCTAAGAACTGTTACTCTACTCCCTGTAGTCCAAGATGCGATTCCATCAGCCTCCATTTGCTTACTGTGTAACATACAGCATGTCACTTAATCAATAAGCACCCTGGACTACTAGACTAGGTTAGGCCCTTCAATGGTCACCTGGACTGCATGCCTAGTAGCTACCTATAAACCTAGAGCCTATGCAGAAAAGTTGGAGAAAGGGGTAGCATAAAGACAAAAAAATATACCTGGAAAGGGAAGAAAGAGGAAAAGCAGAAGCAGGAAATAATTATTTAACAGGAAAGTGAGGCCCAAGAATCAAAGGAGTACTGCAATTTCAGCTGCAGCAATCAGGAAATAATTCTTGCAGCAAAAAAGTGAAGTTGAACAATGGGGTCAACCTGAACAAACACGTGGAAACATTAATATTTAGGAATGTCAAGGTTGCTAGTTCATTAATTTCTGCTCTATAAGGAACATCAACTGTCTAAATTTGGGAATTATGAATTGTAAATGGAATAGAAATGAATCAAATTATCTGCGACAAAAAAAGCAGTGGACAAAAATGTCTTATCCTCAAAAATAAGACTAGTAAAGAAAGTACAGTAGTGTAGGAACTTACAGTAACAGTAGATTTCCTACTGATCACTATTGCAATATTCTACACAGATGGGTTTTCACCAATGATGTCTGGCTGGGGTACCAAAGCTTAACCTTCCCTAGATCATATGTCCAACATATGACCTCAGCATGCAAGTGGAGAGTTACATAGGTGGAAGTATTAGCACAGATCCTCAGATTATCTCCAAGCCAGTAGACAGAAGACCTCTGAGAGAGACTAGTCAGCTAGGTGGGGAAAAATAGGGAATGACAGGAGCTCCCGCAGTCCTACAGTCCTGTAGACAGGGCAATAAGAAAGAAAGAGATAGTATCCAAAGAGGAAAGGAGGGATGGAAGGAATACTGCAACAGTCATCAGTAGGACATCTCCTGTTAAGATGAGTTCTTACACAACTGTACTATTTCCGGAATGAGACCTCTGTTGAAGTATTCCAAACAGAAAGGCGAGTCTCACAACTCAAGGGAACAGAAGAAAATGTGGTTATTGGAGAATATAAATGTCCAAGAGTCTAGAAAGAGAAGAGAGCTAGCAAAAGCAGCTCTGGATCTTAAAAAATCATTAATTCTATAATGTTTAGTGAAAGTGTGTACAGAAGACCAGGTGGCAGCTTCGAGGATTGTCCTGACATAAATCCCTTTGCAGAAAGTCCCCAATGATGCCACTGCCCTGGAGGAGTAAGCTTAAGGGCAAGAGGGCAAGAATTTGCTATTGTATGAGTAACAAAAGGAGATGGACTTAGAGATACAGCTTGCAATGGTTAGTTTAGATTCTGGCTGGCTTAGTTCTGGAGTCCATAAAAGTGACAAACAGCTGTCCTGTCTTACAAACAGATTCAGTTCTACAAAAATAAAACCTCAGCTGTCTGTGTACATCTAGGGTGGGCAGGAGTATTTTCCCTCGGTTCTGTGGATTGGGAAAGAAAGTAAGCAGGTTGATGTCCTGGTTGAGGGACATCTCGCTCACCACCTTAGGCAGGAATGAGGGCTTAACCCTGTCTTTGTGAAAAATAAGAAAGGGTGGAATGGCCACGAGTGCATGAAGTTCTGAAATTCTCCTAGCAGGATTAAGGGCTAGTAGCAAGACAGTTTTCAGAATTTTAGATTTGCTGAAGCTGCTGGTTCAAATGGTGGCAGAGTGAGCTTTTCCAGTAAGAAGCTGAAGTCCCTAGGAGGGGAAATGGGCTTGTTTGGGGGTCTTAGATCCAGTACCTTTTTTAGGCATTGTTGACCTCAGGCTTGAACATAATAGGTGGGTTTAGAGGCAGACAGACAGGGATGGCTGACTGTGTACATCTGTTGAGCTGGAGTCTGTGGTTTGAAGGAAAGTCCTGGATGAGATTCACCTGGGCCACACACCATGATATCTCCTTTCTGAGACAGGGTATGAGGGTATCAGGGGTATCTATGTCTACAGGATGACTATGTTGAGATCATACTGTTTTCAGGTACGAGTGAATTTTCCTCATATGCAACGAGGGAGTACTGGGATGGTTGCTGCCATGAATCCTAGGCCCTTAGAAGTTCCCTGGCTGAGTAACTGTAAGAAGGCCTGCATATTGTTGGTGTACTCTGCAGCCTAGGAACACTAGGTCCTGGGTGGGCTGAAGACAGGATTCTTTGTAGGTGACAGTAAACCCCAACTGCAAGAGTAGGTTGAGGGTGGACTGGAGGTGTTATAGTAAGGTCTGTGACAAGGCAGCTTGGATCATCAGATCATCTAAGTAAGGTTAATCTGAATTCCCCAAGTTTGGGAGAAAGCTATCACCGGTGCTAGACGCTTTGTGAAAACTTTTGGGGTTGTGGAAATCCCAAAAGGCAAAGCAGTAAACTGAAAGTGAGATAAGCCAGTACAGAACCCGAGGAATTTTCTGCATGGGGGACGAATGGGAATATGTAGACAGGCATCCTTTAGATCCAGTTGAACATAGATGTAACTGTGGAAGAGTAAAAGGCAACAGGGTCTGTACATTGTGTACAGTCTCCTCTTCTTGGAACTAGAAACAGCTTGGAGTAAAAACCCTTTCCTACAAATTTGGCAATCAATGGTTCTATTGTGCTTTGGGGCTGCAGTTCCTGGAGGATAATCGGAAGAAGCTGCAGTTAGTTGCGGGGGGAGGAGGAGGGATATCACTCAAGGGAGGGAGTTCTTTCCAAGACAGGGCATTACCCTTTTTATGACAGAAAGCACCCATTGGCCTGTGGTAATCTTTTCCAATCTGAAATGGACTCAAGTTAGTCTTTTGGAGAGGGGCAGGACTGAGGGGGGAGTGGGGGACTTGTAATGACTTCTCTGAGAAAGAAAGCCTCCTCCCAGATCTGGGGTCCCTCTGATGATTCTCTGGAAATTTCTTCCTGGGTGCCTTTCAGTATTTCTGAAGTGGCCTAGATTCCCTGCTAATGAAAAAAGTGGGCTTGGCAGGGAAGTTCCTCTGTTATCTCGGTAAAGAGGCAAACAGAATATGTCTACAGTATTTCCTAGTTTTGCTTTGTTCCTGTAAGGCTTTAAATAAGTTGGCTGCCTGTGGGCCAAACAAAAGATTCTTATCTAAGGGTGAATATATGAGCTCACTCTTGAAATCCTCTGGCATAGGTTGACTGTGTAGTCATGCATACCTGTAGATGACTACTAGAAGCGGCTGCTCTGGAATGGGCCTCTACAGCACCATAACTACATTTTATATAGTGTCTAGTCACCTGAGGAGCCTGATTAACCAGAGAACATTTGTTGTTTGGAATATTAGACCTGGGAATCTCCCACTACTTTACTCAAAGTGTTGAGGATGGACAACAGACATTTGTTCATCTAAATCTAGTAGAGTTAACAGCCTTGAAAGCCAGAGAAGTATAGACTTTCTTTTTCCACCTATTCATGGCCCTACTGTTCTTATCTGAAGGGAAGACACTGGCACTGGGGAGCAATTTAGAAGGTTTGTCTGATGAGAGAGAAATTGCAGATGGGTCTACTATAGGGTTCTTATACAAGAATTAAAGTTCATCAAGAACTTTGTAGAATCTGTTTGGTCTTTGGGGAGTTGAGGTTATGAATTAAGAGTGTCAGAGGTAGACTGGAAGGCATCCAAAAAGGCCACCAGTACTGGAGGGACAGGGGCAGGAATGCCCATTTGCCAGAGACTACAGTACCTTTTCTGGACTCAGAAATGGTTTATACTCCCACTCAAAATGTTTCATTATATTTAAAAACATCTCTCCAAGCAAAGTCTCTTTCACAGGGGGGTCAGGAGAGATTGAGGACTTCACCATCTGAAGGGACTTAACTAGGGGAGTGGATTTGAGAGGAATAAGCCAAAGAATGGTCAGAGCCAGAAGCACCTTCCTCTTCAGAAGACAATGAATCAACAGCAATTTATTTTCTGGGTGGGGGGAGCAGATAAAAAAAGTGGTTTCAGGACCAAAATGGCCTTGAGCAGACCTTGACAGAAGTTCATCCACTGCTTCTCTGTTGATGGAGGGGGTGAAGGGACATGTTCTGACACTTTTTCTTAGGTGTGACATCCTTCTGGACCCAGTGAGATTGCTCAGAACTCTGACATACCTCAATTAGCATTCTAGGAATATCTTCCCTGACTAAAATCTGTGGGATGTCTTCTAGTCCCTCTGAAATAAGTTGTGGTCCCCCTTTTCACAGAAGTGGCCTTTTCAGTTGTATGACCTCCAACAATATACCCGCCTGCTGTGGGGTTGTGGCAGATGTCATCAGAGGTAGAGTCGGATATACAGGGGTATCTCTAACCTCTGCAGGTGCATTGAAATCAGACTGAGTGTCAGGCCTAAGCCTTTTAAGATTTTTATTGTGGGATGGAGGTACATTCTCAGAGGTGAAATCTGCCATCCTGGAGTATGTCAAACACTTAAGACTTTGGGTCTTTAAGAAGGTGATGAGTGAAGATAAACGGGATCTTAAAGTCATAGTCAAAGGACTGGCAAATGAAAAAAGCCTTGTAGTTGTGTTTGCACCAAGGCAGAACAGACACTGTGTATGGAGGGAATTTACCTACAGCACTCACACTTACTCCTCCTAGCTGACGTCTAACACAGACATGCAAAAAAAGAAGTTATGTACCTACCATAACATTCGATGTTTGTAGTCCATCTCGCCCTTCATTCTTATTCTTAGGATCAGAGCCAAACCTCGGCTCCGACTCGGCCATACTCTAGCTCTAAATCTTCTGGTTGGCTTGTGGCTAGGAGGTATTCCATGATGCATCACAAACACAACCCAGACCTTGTTTGCTGCAAGGAGAAATATACAGAGACAAAAAACAAACCGAGTTGAAAGGACTAACATAACCAAACCAACAGGAGACACTCTACCCCCAGGTCCTCATGGAAGGGGCAGGAGGGTGGGTTCGTAAGAATGAAGGGTGAGATGGACTACAAATATTGAACGTTATGGTAGGTACATAACTTCTTTATGTTCTGTAGTCCTATCTTGCCTTCATTCTTACTCTTGGGACAGCGTCCCTAGCACCTTCATCTTGGGTGGCTCACTGGAAAATGCTCCTGAGTACTGTGGAACCAATGGAAGACCTGTTCCTGGAAGCCATATCCAATTTGCAGTGAGTAATAAATGTACGAGGTGAAGCCCATGTTGCTGCAGCACAAATGTTGTCTATTTTGATTTTAGCCTGAAAAGCTACCGAGGTAGACACAGACCTGGTAGAATGAGCTTTCACCTTGAAGGGAAGATCTTTGCCATTGGATGAATAAACAAAGGAAATGCAGCTGGAAATCCAGTGAGATAATGTGACTTTAGAAACTGGAAGGCCCTTCCTAGTATCTGAAAAGGAAACAAACAATTGATCTGACATTCTGAAATCTTTAGTTCTGTTCAGATAAAAACACAATTGTCTATGCACCTCCAACTGGTGAAATTTGTACTCTGCCTTGTTAGAAAAATTAGAGAAGAATACAGGCAATTCAATGGATTGATTAATACTGGCTTGGGAAGAAACCTTAGGAATAAAGGAAGGATTCTTCCAGAAGGAGACCCTATCTTTATGAAACACCAAATAAGGGGGCTTAATGGAAAGAGCTTGCAGTTCAGAAACCCTTCTTGCAGAAGTGATGGCCACTAAAAATATAGTTTTCCAAGATAAAAAACTTGAGGTCACACGTAGCTGGAGGTTCAAAAGGGCTTGACGTAGGTTTATGGAGAAAAAAGTTCAAATCCCATGGTGCCACCGGATCCATGACTGGGGGTCTTAACAAGGTGGTCCCTTTAAGGAAGGCTCTACACAGCCTATGAGCTATAAGATTAGGTTCATTGGCCAAATGAAAGGTGGAAATGGCTGCCAATTGAACTTTAATAGTGGCAGCTGCTGAACCTTGGTTGAATAACTGAGAAAGGAAATCTAATACGGCAGAAATGGGAGCTGTGTAAGGATCCAGGTTTCTCTCATGGCCACAAAAGGAGAATCTTTTCCATTTACAGGTATAAATTTTTCTGGTAGAAGGTTTGTGAGAGGATGTCGGATGTGTACAACGTCGGGAGAAAAGTCATGAAGCCTGACTAGCAATGGAATTGGAGCAGCCAAGCTGTCAGGTTGAGTGTGTGGAGCGAGGGATGGAACACCCCTGACATGTGCCAACAAGTCTGGCACTGGGTCCAGAGTCCACGGTTTGTCCATTCGATGAGGTCTGAGAAAGGGGAACCAAATTTGTCTAGGCCAGTAAGGAGTAATTAGGATAATTTTGCTTCCCAAGGATATTGCTTTCTGAATTACCTTCGATATGAGGGGGACAGGAGGAAAAGCATAGAGAAGTCCCGAGGGCCAATCGTGAACGAGTGCATCTCTAGGTGTTTCCCCTTCCGGGGGAATCAGGGTGAAGTAGCTGCTGCATTTGGCATTGAGAGGGGTGGCAAACAGATCGCAGCAAGGCTGACCCCATTTGCGAAAGATTTGTTCCACAATATATGTGTTCAGAGACCACTCGTGAGGCATCAGAATAACCCTGCTGAGCCTGTCCACTATGACGTTGGATTTCTCCTAAATGTGCGTTGCGACCGGTAAGTGCTGGGAAGACACTGCTCACTCCCACACTCGAAGGGCTTCTCTGCAGAGGGGGTAAGATTTGGTCCCGCCTTGTTTGTTTATGTACCACACCAGTGACATATTGTCCGAGTGGATTGTAATCGTCCCTAGACGAAGAAAGTTGTGAAGTGCTTCCAATGCCAGAAGCACTGCTCTCATCTCCAAGACGTTGATATGCAAATGAGCTTTGTGTTCCTGCCATGTGCCTTGGACTGTTCTCCCTAGATAATGCCCCCCCCCCCCTATCTGGGAGGCACCCGTGTTCATGGTGGCAGCGGGGGGGGGGGGGACAAATGGTCTGCTTGAGTTCAGATTGCTGGACTGGGTCCACCAGTGAAGATCCTGTTTGCACAAATCTGTTATCAGGATGGGGAGTGACAGAGGTAGACACTGCAGTGACCATTGGGCAAAAAGTAACCACTGCAGGACCCTCATGTGCAGTCTGGCTAATGGAGCTGTTATTGTCGAAGCCATTGTCCCTAACAACTTGACCACCAACTTTGCTTTCGCTTTCTTTAGAGGAAGTAAGCGCAACACTTGTTCCCTGAGGTTCTGAATTCTTTCTACGGGAAGATAAGCCCTCATTGAGATGGTGTTTATTTCAGCGCCAATAAAATTCACATGTTGAGAGGGCGATAATGCAGATCTTTGCCAATTTACTGTAAACCCTAACTGCAGGCAAGCTGAAATAGTAGCGTCCCTGGCCTGTAATAGTAGATGCCTGGTGGTGGCAGTCAGGAGCCAGTCATTAAGGTACGAAACACTTGGAATCCCTGAAGTCTCAGGTGAGCCGTGACCACTGCCATGCATTTGGTGAATACCCTGGGGGCTGTGGTGAGACCAAAGGGCAGGGCGCAAAACTGATAATGACTGGCTCCCAGACGGAAGCGTAAATGATTCCTTGATGCCCTGTCCATTTTGATATGGTAGTATGCATCTTGGAGGTCTATGGAGCACATCCAAATGTCTTTCCCTAACAACGGGAGTATCGACTGTAAAGTGACCATTCGGAACTTGGACTTCTGTACAGGTTTGTTCAATTTGCTGAGATCCAATATGGGTCTCAAGTCCCCTGTTCTTTTTGGCACCAAAAAGAATGTGGAGTAAGTCCCTAATCCTACTTGGTCTGTGGGGACGGGTTGGATGACTCTTTACGAGCAACTTTTGGATTTCTAGAGTTGCTGAATCCCTGTGATTGAGGGGCACATCTGGGATTCATCTGGTCCGAGGGGGTGGAGAAGAGAAGGGAATATGGTAACCTCTGGTAATTATCTTTAATACCCACTTGTCTTGAGTAGAATCATACCAGGCTTCTGGGTATACAGACATATGACCCCCGACTGGCTCCAGGGATGTGCAGTCGGGCCTCCTTTCAGGAGCACTGATAGGGACAACCACGAAAGGAATCACAGTCTCCCTGGTTCTGCGGGTCTCCTCTATCCCGAGGGCAGAGTCTACCATTATTTCCTCCTCCTCTGCCTCTGGAGAAGTAATCACCTTGCGCGTCCTGAAAAAAATGCTGCGACTTTTTGAACCACATTTTGCTGCCCTTCTGCCCCTTGTGATAGGGTCTAGAAGGAAAGGAAAAATGGACTCATACGGCAGATAGGGTTTTTCCTTCCTGCTTACACCTGGTGAGTGTGTCCTTTACCTTGGTTCCAAACAATGAGGATCCATCAAAAGGGGCACTGGTAAACGTAGACTTAAAGGTCTCTGCAAAGTTACACAAACGCATCCAGGAGCGTCTCCTAAGAGAGACTCCCGAACCCGCTGCCCTGCTCGCTCCATCAGCAGTGTAAGATATTAAACGAAGTAAAAAACGAACTAAGTCCCACAAGACCAAGAAAATATGTGTGCAAGCACTGAAGCCCAATAAACTCTCCTTTAACTGGAACAAAATATTCCTCCAATTGTAGATAAAAAGTTCTTTTATTACTTTGCCGTTAGTTAAAAAGTGCACGAACAGTTGATAAAACAAAATGTAAATCCAACTTGCAAACTCAAGTAGATCTACTTGTGTAAGATATTAGCCTCATGGTGGAGTTCACAATAGAATTTAGGATAGACATCTGTGCGTTAACCTTCTGAGATACCGCATTGGTTACGTTATCCTGCAGAGCATCTCCCAGCTCTTTTAGGAGATCTCTCTGGAGCCCTGTGAAATGAGACAGGTAGTTCAGCGATCTAAGTGTAAAAGCCGCTAAAGAAAAGACATGCTTCCCGTACCTATCCATCGTTCAAGACTCCTTGTTCGGTGGATGGACAATGGAGGAAGATTCGGCAAGTTCTTTTTTGGTGGCTGCTGCCACCACCATGGCATCTACTGGAATGCCCTTAGTAATAAAGTCCTTGTCCTGGGGTGCTGACAAAAATGTATTTGGTCTTCTAGGGACCAGTTCCACAGAATCAGGAGATTCCCACACCTTTCCACTCATTAGATCCAGTAGTTCATCAAAAGGTGGAGACACCCAAGAGGTGGAGGGTTGAGACCCGAAAGCCTTCAGGTACACTGACTCTTCATCAGAAGGGGCTGTGGTGGGCCAGCCGCCTCTCTGTTTCAGGATCTCAAGGATAGCTGCGAATGAGATATCATCAGAGGATGACTTGGGGGACCCTTCTGACTCCTCGAGGTCAGTGTCCAATGCAATAGACTCATCAGGGGAGTCAACATGTTTCCTCTTACAAGTTTACTTCCTAGATGGCTTCTCAGAAGGGTATTCTGGGGAGACCTTGGAAGACTGGGGACTACTCATGGAGGTTTCCTGAGGCTGCGAGTCTCTGCTGTGTTGGGAGAGAGAGGGAGCTGAGACTGAAGTCGGTGCTTTAGGGGGAAGAGTGTAGGTACCTGTGGTTGAAACTGAAGACTTGGACAGCACACACTCCTCATCACTTCGAAGGCTGATCCTCACAGCTCCGAGGATGCCCTCCGCTCAAAAGATGCAGAGGTGGTCCTCGGTGCCGAGGAGATGGGCTCCGAGGCAGATGTGAGGTCCAAGCTCACCCGTGCCAAAGTACCGAGAGGTAGCCTCGGAACCGAAGTCCCATTTGAAGCGTCCCCCTCAGGCCCGACCGGAGAACTAAGGACCCTAGACCCCAAGGATGGCACCAAAAGGGTCGGAGTGGATATCGGAATTGAGAGACCAGCTGAGGTAGCTGGAACCGACCTTTCCACAACCGAGGCACTGACAACTCTGGCTCTGAAGGCTCAGAGAAGCTCAGAGGAGGAAAATCGACAGGGTGTGAGGGCACATTAGGCTCCGGAGCAGACAGGGACGGAGCTGAAAGTAAATCTGTCAGCGCAGAAGTCTGAAGCAGTCTACGCACCACTCTCTCAACGTCCTCATCCAAAAGGCTCCTAGTGGACCTGGAAGATAGAGTGGGGGATATAGATTGCTGGAATATAGGCGACCTAAGAGTCGGGGAAACCGGTCGGAATTCAGCTGACCAGCTCTGAGACATAGTGTCAGTTATCGGCTCCGAAGTTCCTGGAGCCAAAACTGATGGATCCACAATGGTAACCTCTGTCGGCACCGAAACCAGTGGAGCCGACGTGGGTGTAGTCACTTTGGTAATTTTGTCAGACAGCTCCGACGACACAGAATGGGTGGGAGACCACCTTTTTGTAGCTTTTGGTCTGTCTTTCTTAGAAGAGGAAGGAGATTTAGAGCTGGATGATGAGTAAGCCAATTCCTCCTCAAAGGAATGTTTCAATAGTCCTTTCAAAATAAGTTTGTTTTTCCTCTCCTGAAGAACACGATGACTGAATGCATGACAAAACAGGCAAGACTCTTGGAGATGGACAGCCCCCAAACAGTAAACACACAAATTGTGTCCATCTGTCAACAAAATTTTCTGGGCACATTTATTACACTTTTTGAAGTCCGAAGGCTTATGATACTTAGTATCTTTTGACATAGCAAAAACCGCTAATAACATCCAACAACTCTATTCAAGATAGAAAACAAATAGGCAAACAGAGGACTAGGTCCTCTAACTTAAACGGCCTAACCCTAAAAGGAGAAAGAGATAACTCGAGGACTAGATCCTCTAATTTAAACGGGCCTAGCCCAGGGAGAAGGTCCTCTAATTTAAACGGGCCTAGCCCAGGGAGAGACAGACAACAGAACAGAGGACTAGGTCCTCTAACTTAAATGGGCCTAGCCCAAGGAGAGAGGAAACAAGGAGAACAAGCAGCACAAAAGACAGTGATGCAGGGTTACAAAAGGCCAACGAAAGAACGGCCAAACAACGTACAAGCAGTACACAAAGAAAACAAAGCAGCAAATAGTCTAAAACAGACACGGACTGCAAACAACACACTAAACTACCAAAAAGGATATTTTAGCCAACAATAAACCAGTCAAAGATATTGAAAAAATGTTCACTTAGCCACGGCCAAGAAGAATCATGTCTGAGCTGAACGAGCGGCAAACGAGATCTTGGTTGTGTTTGTGATGCATCATGGGATACCTCCTAGCCATGAGCTAACCAGAAGTTTTAGAGCTAAAGTATGGACGAGTTGGAGCCGAGGTTCGGCTCCGATCCCAAGAGTAAGAATGAAGGCGAGACAGGACTACAGAGCATCAATTTATATGAGTAAAGGAAGGATCCCAATGGGGCAATTATGTATCTTGTTTTAGCACCTACAGTAGGAATAATCACATGAAGATCAATCTGACAAGTGCGAGACCTGCGTTTTGGCTGGCAGTTTGATAATCTGACGATCTACACTCAAATATCCAGCTATATACTCCTATGCTTGTGAGCTGAGATCATATGTAGGATGTACAACTTAGGGATGGTTATGATTTTCTACTCTGGCTGGATGTCAGTGGTGAAAACCCATCTGTTTGGAATACTGCAGCTGTAATCTGAGTCAAGATATGCAGTAGTCAAAAGCAAAGGATGAATATTCAAGGGTAGCAGTGAACAAGTGATCCAGTTTAATCACATGTTCACAACTGATGCTACAATCTATAGCAGTACTGAAAATACAGAGGATTCCCTTATTGGCTATGTTATGAGACAATGATAAAGTGAAGTTACTGTAATTTATGCAAAATGTACAAAACTAAAGGCATAGCCTTCAAGCTTGACTGGCATGTAAGCTTGGAGGGCACGGCTGTTTGGAGGAAAGTCTACAGAGCACTCACCAACACCACAGACATGACCTTTCACATGCTTACAGATAACCAATCAGTGCAGAGCCAGATTGAGAAGAAAGTCAAAAGAGTGCGCCAAAGACCACAGATATGGCCTCTAGGGTGTTTAGGGATAACCAAATCCAGTGCACAGCCCCTAAGGTCTATTTTCAATCCTTTCATCACTGACAACATATTTGGCACAATTCCAAATGACTTCCTCTCAAGGACTTATTTCAGGGTAAGGGCCATCTATAAACAGGCTAGATTCCAAAAGACTTGCTCTCAGAGTAACTCACTTACTCGGAGAGCAAGTCTTTTGGAATCAGGCTCATAGTCCCTTTCCACCCCCAGCATAAATGAATTTCTATAGATTTGGGGTTAATATGGTTTTTATTCACACTACATGGGTATTACCTACAGTGTTCTGTAAAACTTAAAAAAAGAACAATTAACTATTTAAAAAAATGCAATAAAATAAATCTGTTATATTAAAGTTAATGCATCACAGCTTTTTTGTGCATGTCACACAGGTATTTATCCAACCAGAGGATGACTTTTCATTAACTAAGATTTGTGGTGGCCTTGTTTATCACTTAAGACATAGCCACACATACATTAATAGAAAAGAAAACAAACTATATTAACATGGTTTTCATGTACACATTATTCATTACAAGTTTTCTTTCTTTATGACAACTGTCTTTCAGTTCAGCATTACATAAATCATTCAATTACTGTCTTCTTTTAAACTTTACTCCTCCTCCTCTTGAACATTACTTTATATGTATTGTCCTTCCCTTTCCTAAAGATCAGTCTTCCAGTTCTTTTATCTCTTTTACAACATTCAATATTTCATATAAAGCTGGTTTAGATTTTTATTTCCATTCTCTAGTAATTGTTTTTTTGGCAGCCAAGAGAATTAAATGTAACAAGGTCTTAATATGTCTAGCCAATTTATACCCGTTTCTCAGCTTAGAAGAATAATTTCCTTAGTTACAGCCATTTCCTACCCAAGTATTTCTGACAAGAGCACTTTATAGGAAATTTTTTTAATTTGCCAAGTCATAACACTCCCCAAAACATGTTCCCAGTCACCTTTCTTCCGCATCACATCTCCAACATTTACCATCTACCTGAGGAAAAATTCTCTGAAGTCTGCTTGGGGTATAAAAATATCTATGAAAACACTTTCCAACCAAAAATTCTAAATTTTCTGGACTTCGTTGTATATTCAGGAGCCATACATATGTCCTCCCATTGTTTTCTTGTAAATTGTATTTCCAGTCTCTCTTCCCAGTTTTTCTAAACCTGCTCTTATTGATTCTTATACCTACTGTGCAATATTGTATATGCTCTACTAATTGTCCCCTTTTTAACACCAGTTTCTGTTCTAGATTCGAATGAAAACTCTTACCAGAGCAAGTCTTTCACTTAGAACTCCCCTATTTCTTTCTCTTTGCCAATACTCTGATATCAACCATCACATGGAAGGCAGTCTCTTACCTCCAGTCCAAACTTCTTTTTAAAAAAAAAAAACAAGAAACATCTTTGTTATGTATGACGCAGGCAATCTTACATTTATATAAATGAAAATAAACCATACCAACACAATCTCAGTTGCAAACATTATACTTTACAAACCATGCCGATACAACTGTAGCTGCAAACATTATACATCACTTATAACCATTACATAGTTAATTTAATTCCTGCCTTCTTTTAAACCCCATTGCTCTTCTACATGTACTGATCCCACACTTCCAATTTTTCCAATGCAATTTGCTCCTACCCTTTTCTAAAGATCCCAATTCCAGTTGTTTTATATCTGTTACTATCTTCAATACTTCTAGTAAAGTTGGTTTAGACTTTGATTTCCATTTTCTACGAATTGCTTTTTTGATAGCCATCACAATTAGACTTGGGAAGACCTTACTATGTCTAGACAATTCTGAGTCTTTATCATAGCTGAAAAAAAATCATCTCCTTAGTTACAAGAATTTGCTTACACAACATCTCCAACAGAGCAGTCTGTAGGAAATCTTTAAAGTCTGCCAAATCATTACACTCCTAGAAAATGTTTCCAGTTACCTCTTTCTTCCCTATTATACCTCCAACATTTGCTGTCTACTTGAAGAAAAATTCTTTGGAGTCTACTTGGCGTATAGAAATACCTATGTAAACACTTCCAAACAAAGACCATAAATCTTCCAGACGTTGTTACATATTCGGGAAACAAACATATATCCCCCCACTGTTTCATTGTAAATTGTGTATCCCATGTCTCTTCCCAATCCTTTCTAACCACTTATGATTAATTTTTATAGTTATCATGCAATATTTTATATGCTTTACTTATTACTCCTTTCTTAAAGGCAACTTCTGTTCTAGATTCTACTAAAAACTCTACCAGTGCTGGTCTTTCATTTAGGACCCCACTATGTCTTTCTCTTTGCCTATACTCTTCACATCAATCCTTGATAGGGAAGCCAATCTCTAACCTGCAGTCTAAATAAGTTTTTGGAGTCTTTCCATTCTATTACCGTTCCTTCTCTAGTTATTTGCTCCCAATCCCTTGGTTACTTTGTCAGTTTTCTCCAATAAATTCCAGCCCCCTCTTGCTTATGGTCTGTAACCCTAATTGCAGTCATCCCTATTGGCAGAATCTCCTTTCTCCATTCCTGTTGTTAGCTTAGTTCTTAGAATACTTTCTGCTATGTTATGAATATGACTTCTATTTGATTACTTTTATTCTCCTTAAAGGTCTGCATCTAAAACCCCAGTCTCTCCTTGTTTCTTGAGCTTCCCCCCTGTTTCATCATCATGTCTTTCCACTATGAATTATAGTTTTCTGCTTGTGCTCTGTATAGCAGTCTTAAATGTGCTGCTATGAAATAGCTCTTTAAATCGAGTAATCCCAATCCAACCTGATCTATTGGAAGAAAAAGCTTATCCCACTAGACTCTTGTAGTCCTCCCTTCCCAGATAAAATCCTTCAGCTCTTTATTAATTGGTATTCACAACTTCTCCTCTGGTTGATAAAATATGCCTGACCTGTGTAAGACTAAAAGGACTAAAAACATTTTATCTGCTTGCATCTTACAATCGATAGCCATATAACAGAGCTTCCAATTTTTCAGTCGGTTTTTGTATTATCGTTTTAGTCTCTTCCCACATATCTTCAGCTGCCACACAATAAATTTTAATCCATACTCCTAAATGCTTCATTTTATCACTTCACCATAAATATGGCTACTGCTGAACCAATTTCTATGTAGGTACATAATTTACAGCTATTGCCTTTGTTTTGGCTTCATTAATTTTGTATCCCGAAAAGATCTGAAAATGTCTTAATATGTTCCACAGCACTCTAATGTCCCTTTCTGGTTCTGTCAGGTATAAAAATAATGTCACTGCAAATACAGCCAGCTTTTCTTGACTACCGTACCAATTATATCCTTGAATTTCTGAGTCTCATACTATTGGTTCTAAATATAATGCAAACAACAAATGGGAGAGAGGACACCCCGTTGCTCTCTTCAAGTGAAAATTATCAGAGAGGACCCCCACCCACTTAATTTTCACCTCAGATCCCTCATATATCCTCCTAATGAACCTTATAATTTTAATCAGGGAATGAAAATGCTTCTATTGTTCTGTTCATAAAGTCCCGGGTTACTCTGTCAAATACTTTCTCTGTATCAAGACGTGCCAATAACAGTGGTATATTCTTACATTCTGCTTCCCCTCTGGACTATCAATGTTCTGTTAATGTTGTCAAATGTTTGCCTCCCCTCCACAAAACCACATTGATCCATATCTATCAATTTTGGCATCACTTTCGCCATTCTTTTAGCCATTACAGACATAAACACTTTATAATAATTGTTATTATTAAAAGTATTAGTATGAAGCTGGTTCTGTTGGATCTTTTCTTTCTTTAGGTATTACAACTACCACCACTTTCTTCCAGAATGTTGGTACTTCTTCTCTTAAAAATACTGTTAAACAAAATCTTCCAGATCTTTATCAGTTTTTTTTTTCCCTCCTAGCTTCCAAGCTTCCACAGGAATATCATCTATTCCTGGGGACTTTCCTGTTGATTAGTTAAACATCACCATTTTTATCTCATCTCCTCCTATCCTGTTAGTAACTGAGCCTCCTCTAACCTTGGCATATTTAATTTTTCCATAAACATTTCCATTTGTACCTTTTCTTGATTTCCATATTTCTCCTCTGCAAAGTTTCATAGAATTTCCAAAATACTTCTAATAACTTCTACTGGATCCCTTGTTATCTTCGTTGTTATAGGCTCCCCAAGCTTGGTGACAGCCCTTTCTACTTTCTGTTGCCAGAGTCGTTGTGCTAAAAGTTTTTGTGCTCAAGAATTATCAAAAAAACAGTTGCTTAATAGCAATCTTTCTAAACTCATGCATATTATCAAGGTAATCCCTTATTTTCTGTTTACTATTCTACAGTTGCTCCTCTTCTTGTTCTGTAAGATTCCCCTTATTCCGCAATAATGTAACATTTGTCAGTCCCTCTAATTCTTGTTACTTCTTAACCATATCTCCCTTTTACTTCCACCATATTTTTAAACTCCGCTTTAATTTTATCCCACTCTCTAACTATATTTTCAGAAGAAAATTCTATCTTCTCTAATAGCTCCTGAATAACTTCCACTACCCATTCCTTAAATTCATCTCTTTTCAACAGACATGTGGGAAAGCACCAGTACCTCATTATTATTTCATCACCCGTGTTTTTATTTTGGTTATTATTGGCGCATGATCTGAAATGGTTATTGGGTATGTATCAAAATGTACATGTTCCTGTGAAATGTAAATTCTGTCTAGCCTAGCCTACTTTTTGTAACTTGGGGAATAACATGCAAATTCACTCCAAACTTCTAGTACTGAATTCACATCTTCTACGCCAAATATTTTCATAATTTTCTTCAAAAATCTACCCTCCTTTGTTATATTTTTCCCTTCTGGGCCCCCAGACACATCTTCGCTACTGCAAATCAAATCCCAGCCCTCACCTATAAACAATATTCCATGCTAAAAGCTGATTATTTCTCCCATAATTTTGTTAAGCTCCATTACAGCACTTTTTGGTGGAATATAAATCAGTGTAATCCTCCTCCCTTGCCAATAGCCCCTTAGTACTACAAATCTATCTGAGCATATCTAAACAATCCCAGCTTGATTTGTGATTTACTGTGGAATTGACTGGTAAGAGAAGTTTTATTTGAATTTATATTGTATTTGTTATCACTGTTTTTAACTGTTTGTAGGTAGGAAGGGATAGCTTCTTAACAAGATTTACTTTGATTCATATTTTGTTTTACCTTTAATTTCACTGTTGGTTGTTAGAATGGGAGAGATTTTAGAAAGGCAATCTCTAGCCACCACAAGGGGCCTAGATAGCTATAAATTCACACAGACTGCAGAGAGGGAAATCCTGAGCATATCTAAACAATCCTACCTTGGTTTGTGATTTATTAATAAGAAGTGAGACTGCGAGCGAGAGTGAACAGAAGCTACTACGTACAATGTAAAGGAATTACAGCTTTTGTCTGGCTTGCAGAATTTGTATGGTCAGAAAAACTTTACTGTACTTAGTTTATTATTTAGTTATATATTGCTAGTGTGATTTTTTTTTTTGTCATACAAGTTGATTTAAGCTCTCGAATTCTGTGGTTACTATTTTTGATGATTCTTTTCTTTTACAATATTTTACTTGTTTGAAGCTGAATATGGATTCCTTAAATGAGTATGCAACTAACCATTTGCTAATGTACAAATACCTTGTACAGTGTAATAAATGCTATGCATATTTAAAGGTAACAGCTGATAACACTGGTGATCTGTGTTCCTTGTGTCAAAAGCTGGGTGATTTGCTTACCATTGTTAGACGTAAATATTGACTTAATGATGATGATTGTACTTCTGCAATTGGCATGGCTTGGAGAACTATCATTTCATATATTAATAACTGGTCTGATGAAATAATAAGAAGTTATGTACTCACCATAATGTTCCATCTGAGTAGGTAAACTTAATTTGTCAGCAACCTTTGGGAATCGGATCAGACCTCGGATCCGAGCCGGCAGTTTTCAACAGCTTTAGATCCGAGCTCCAAGTTCCTCCCCCTAACCATAATCCCCTGCCAACCCTGACTGACCTCAGATCAAGTTTGCCCAACAGCAGAAACTGCTAACAATGATTAATCCCAAGATAAGTGGGTAAAACCCATGGACCTGAGTATGAGAACATTCGCAAGTGAGGGGGCAGGAGGGAGGGACAGGTTGCTGACAAATGAAGTTTACCTACTCAGATGGAACGTTATGGTGAGTACATAACTTCTTAATCTGAAGTAGTTAACTTCATTTGTGCAGCAACCTTTGGGACAGAGTCCCCAGCTACCTGAATCTTGGGCGGCCTTCATGGAAGAATGTTCCGGAGTACTGCAGAGCCAAAGGATGCTCTCCCCCTGGAGATGATGTCCAATTTGTAGTGATTGATAAAAGTATGAGATGAAGCCCAAGTGGCTGCCGAGCAAATATCATCCAAAGAAACTCTAGCTCTAAAAGCCGCAGAGGTAGACATAGATCTAGTAGAGTGGGCATGGACTCCCTGAGGTGCGGGCCTGCCCGAACTTTCGTATGCTAAAAGGATACACTGTGAAATCCATCTAGAGAGTGTGACTTTAGACACAGATTTACCCAAGTTAAATTTGGCAAAGGAGACGAACAACTGGTCAGATTTCCTATGACCAGATGTCCTGTGGATGTAGAAGTGAAGTTGTCTATGCACATCCAATGAGTGTAATTTGTATTCCCCTTTGTTATGGTAGTTAGGAAAAAAGACCAGCAAGTTGATGGACTGGTTAATATTTGACTCAGAGGCAACCTTGGGAAGAAAGGAGGGATTGGTCCTGAGGTAAACTCTATCCTTGTGAAAGGTCAAGTATGAGGGTTTTACACAGAGGGCCTGTAGTTCAGAGACCCTTCGAGCAGAGGTGATGGTGACAAGAAAGGCCGTTTTCCATGACAAGAATTTAAGATCTATGGAAGCTGCAGGCTCAAACGGGGGAGCTGTCAAGGCCTGAAGCACCAGCGTTAAATCCCAAGGAGGGACTACATCCTTCACTGGGGGTCTGAGCAGAAAGGTGCCATTCAAAAAGGTCTTACACAATTTCATGGTGATCAAAGGGCCCAATTCATTTCCAACGTGATAATGAGTGATAGCTGTTAGTTGGACCTTGACTGTGGAGGAACTAGCCCCTTGATGAAACAGTCCTGACAGAAAGTCTAATACAGCGGGCAAAGGAGCTGTAAAAGGATCCATATTTTTGCGTTCTGCCCAAATGTAGAAACGTTTCCATTTGCTGCTATAGATCTTTCTAGTACAAGGCTTGTGCGCTGCTACTAGAATGGTTTTAACTGCAGCAGCCAAGCCGTGAGCTTGAGGTTGTCTATGTTTGGGACTGGGAGATCTAGGGGGTGGGATATTAGATCCGGATGGGGATGCAGAATCCAAGGAGGATTCACCAGATGAGACCAAAGGTAAGGGAACCAGGTTTGACGAGGCCAAAACGGGGCAATGAGGATAATCCTGCTCCCCAACTGACTGGCTTTCTGAAGAAACTTCAGCATCAAAGGAAGAGGAGGGTAAGCATAAAGAAGGCCGGGAGGCCAAGCATGCACCAGAGCATCTCTCGGGGGTTCCCTGGAGGGGGAAATGAGAGTGAAGTAGTCGTAACATTTTGTGTTCGAGGGAGAGGTAAAGAGATCGCAACAGGGCTGACACCATTTGGTGAAGATCCGATTCGCTATCTCGGGATTCAGAGACCACTCGTATGGTAACAGGATGGTGCGACTTAGTTTGTCCGCTAGAATGTTGGACCGTCCCGGAATGTGCATTGCTATGAGAAAGCGGTTGGTGGAGATCGCCCATTCCCACACCCTCAAGGCCTCTCGACAGAGTGGGTAAGACCTGGTTCCCCCTGTTTGTTGATGTACCAGACAACTGACATGTTGTCCGT
The DNA here is from genome assembly GCF_019279795.1 of Protopterus annectens. NCBI lineage: Eukaryota > Metazoa > Chordata > Ceratodontiformes > Protopteridae > Protopterus > Protopterus annectens. Next base: position 1,364,332,350 of record NC_056741.1, read on the forward strand.
CTGAATCGCAATCGTTCCTACAGGAAGAAGGTCCTGAAGTGCTTGCAACGCTAACATCACTGCCCTCATCTCTAGGACGTTGATATGCAGTGAGGTCTCCATGAGGTCCCACGTGCCTTGGATTGTCCTGCCCAAACAATGCCCCTCCACCCGAGGCGGGAGGCGTCTGTGGTCACCGTGGCTAGTGGAGGGGTAATAGAAAAGGGGCGTCCTTGCTGGAGGTCCGGAGATTGGAGCCACCATAGGAGGGCCCTCTTGCAGGCCCTGCTGAGGGGAACGGGATGGCTCAGAGGATAGTGAAGAAAGGAACACTGGACCTGGAGAGTCCATTGTAAGTCCCTCATGTTCAAACATGCCATTGGCAATAGGTTGATCGCTGCCGCCATCGAGCCAAGAGCCCTCAGGACCAATTCCGCTGGGGGAGCTGGAGATTGCAGAATGGCCTGCACGTGTAGCCTCAGGGATAGTGGTCGGTCTGTGGTCAAGAAAGCTAGGAGCTTGTTTGTGTCCAATCTGGCCCCTATGAAGTCTACAGTCTGAGTCGGAGTAAGAGATGACTTCTCTATGTTGACAGTGATCCCCAGCCAGGGAGCTAGAGGAAGAAAGTAGTTTCTGGATGCACAGAGTAGATGCCTTGTCGGGGCGGTCAGGAGCCAGTCATCCAGGTACGGGAAGACCTGAATTCCCTGGAGCCTCAGGTGGGCCGCTATCACTGCTAACACTTTGGTGAACACCCTGGGGGCTGTGGTGAAACCAAGGGGGAGGACCTTGAATTGGAAATGACCGGCTCCCAGCCGGAAGCGGAGGAACCTCCTGGATCGCCTGTCCATCAGAATTTGGTAGTACGCATCCTTGAGGTCTATAGAGCACATCCAATCGTTCTCCCACAAAAGGGGGAGAATGGTTTGAAGAGTGACCATGCGGAACTTCTCTTTGGTTACTGACAGGTTCAGGGAAGAGAGGTCGAGGATCGGTCTTAAGTCCCCCGTCTTTTTTGGCACCAAGAAGAACCTGGAGTAAAACCCGGACCCGCACTGGTCTGGGGGGACGTGTTGGATGGCTCTTTTTTCCAGCAAGTGTTGGATTCCCATTGCTGCGGCCTCCCTCTGATTGGGTGGGACATCAGGGAGGTATCTTGGGCTGTGTGGGTAATGAGAAAAGGGAATTTGGTATCCTCTGGAAATGATGCGAAGCACCCAGTGGTCTGTCATGATGGACTCCCAAGCTGCTGGGTGCTTCGAGAAACGCCCCCAGAGTGGAGCAGTCGGGCAACCCCTCAGGGGTGTTGTGTGGGTTAGTGCGAGAAGGGTTCTCTGGATCCAAAGTTCCGCGGGCCCCCTCTGCCTCTAGGGCGTCATCCACCCTGCCCTCCTCTGCCGCGGAAGGGCTGGGAGTCCGGAGCGGGACAGGACTGTTGCGACTTCCGGAACCACATCATCTTCTGTCCCTTTTGGTTCTTAGAAAAGGACCTCTGGGGAGCAGAGAAGCGGACTCCAATGGCAGACAACGTCTTCCCGTCCTTTTCACTCTGGACCAAGGTATCTCACACGGTTTTGCTGAAGAGGGCAGAACCATCAAAGGGGGGCATTAGCGAACGACGCCTTAAATGGTTCCGCGAAATCACAGTGCCGGAGCCAGGCCTGACTGCTCATAACTAGGCCCGCTCCACCGGCTCTAGCTGCTCCTTCTGTGGCATGAGACAGAAGCCGCATAGAGGTGTTAGATATGGATCGTAGAGTGTCCATCCAGGTGGAGTGCAATTGTTTGTCCTCCGCCGACATGGACTCGGGGGGCGATGCAGCGTACTTTTTGATAAGGTCCCGCTGCAGTTGGAGCACATGTGCCATGTAGTTCAGCGACCTCACAGAGAAGGTAGCCGAACTAAACACCCGCTTCCCTAGGCGGTCCATCGACCGAGACTCCTTGCTCGGGGGATGAACCGAGGGACTCTCCTGAGCAAGTTCCCTCTTGGTGGCCGCCACCACCAACATGGCATCTACAGGGGGACCCTTACTTCAGTGGGACTTGTCAGAGGGTGGGCTAAGGATCTTGTCTGGGCACTTGGGGACTGGATCCACAGTGTCCGGCTCCTTCCACACCCTGGTAGTGATCAAGTCTACCAGGGGGTCGGCCGGAGGGGACACCCAAGAGGTAGACGGGCCTGCTTCAAATGCCTCCAGGAACAAGGATTTGTCCGAGGTAGGCTTTGGGGCAGACCCCCCCCCTTTATTCTGAGCATCTCCATGATGTCACCAAATGAGACATCTTCGGGGGGTGATCTTGGGGAGCCTTCCCCTTCCTCCAAATCTGTGTCCTCAGACAAGGACTCGGGGGAGTCCAGGTGCCTCCTCTTGAACCTTCGCTTGTGAGGAACCTCCTCGGGGGGGGGGGGGGGACTGTCTGAGGAGGTCTTACCAGCAACGTCTTGTTCCAATGGAACTACCTGGGACGTCAAAGCAGGCTGTCCCTGGGGCCGGGTGATGGAAGTCGGGCCCAACTGAGAAGGAGTGCAGGGTGGAGCCGTGGTAAGGGTCGGGGGCCTGGAATCCCTCGACAGGACCCTCTCCACCACGTCGAATGCTGAGGGAGAGCTGCTCTCTCTGGGATCCGAAAGCAGACTCTCCCTCGGATCTGATGGACGGATCGGGGCCGGCGCCGAAGCGATCGGATCCGACGGACCAGCATGCTCCGACCCTGACGGAGCCGAAGGCATACCGATACCGCCGGATCCGAAGCTCAGCCCTCGGCTCCGAGAGCTCGGATCCGAAGAAAATGGACCCCTCAGACTTGAGGGAAGTGTCGGCACCGAAGTACCCGAGACTATCGGCGCCGACACACCCCCGGCTCCAAGGCTGCCCGGCTCAGAAGACTCCGAACCCGGGAAACAGGATGGAGAAGGAGCTATCGGGGCAAAGAAGGGGGGTCGAGCTCCCCCCCGGAGGGGGGGGGGCAGGAACATTCCCATCTGCAGTTGGGCCTGGAGGAATCTTCTCATCATCCGGTCCAATTCTGCATCCGTGAGACTTCTAGTAGATCTCGACGAGGCCACCGAGGCGGGGCGCGAGTGTCGCCTCGATGACCTCGAAGGAGATCGGGTCTCCTCCTCCTCAGGAACCGGTGAAAAGCACGGGGACCGGATCCGAGAAGGAGGAGACCCAGAAGACGTGGAGGGAGAAGACCGCTTAGCCGGGGGGGCCGAAGCGGAGGCCTTGGCCTGCCGCTTGTGGTGCTTCTCCCTCCTCCTTTCTTTCCTGGCCTCCCTCTCCCTTGGGCCTAAGGCGGGAGGTTGAGTTCCGGCTGGGGGGAGGGAAGCAGGAGCCACGGGAGGACCGGAGGTAGAAGCCGAGTCCGGGGGCAGAAGACCAGCCAGAATCAGCTTGGACCTCCGGTCCTTGAGTGCCCTGGGGTTGAACGCTGCACAAATGGTACAACCAGAGGACAGGTGTTCAACCCCAAGGCACAAGACACACCGAGTGTGGCCATCCGCTGGGGCCAGCTTATGGCCACACTCGGTGCACTTAGAAAACATTACCTTTGGGGTCTCAGACATACTTAAAGAAAGTAACTCACACACACTAGGCCCCAAACACACACACACAACCCTGACGGAACCACAAATGAAGGGGGAGGTTAAATAGAAATAAAATAATTTAAACTAAGAGAGCTTTTAGACAGAAAAGGGGAGCTAAACACACACTCACACCAAAGGTTAAAGAAAATTGTTATAAAAGTTAAATTTTTCTCACAAAGAGAACGAAAACGCCTGGAAACTCTGGATCAAGCTGCTGAACTAAACCGCGGCAAACTAGATCTGGGGTCAGTCAGGGTTGGCAGGGGATTATGGGTAGGGGGAGGAGCTTGGAGCTCGGATCTAAAGCTGTTGAAAACTGCCGGCTCGGATCCGAGGTCTGATCAGATTCCCAAAGGTTGCTGCACAAATTAAGTTAACTACTTCAGATATAATGTTAGGCATAGAACAAATATAACACATTTAGGAAATGATGCAACTATTGTCTGCAAAGATCATTCAACCCCTATGAAGCAAGACGATGCCCCTGACAACTCTGGAATTCTGGATGCAAGTATTCAGCAATCTGAGGCTCCAGTTTGTTTAGAAGGAAATAAAAAAAAGAAGGAACAAGTTCAGAACAAATAGCAAGAAAGAAAAACTGATTAATGACTGTAAAGTAAAGAGAATACATAGTAAAAAGGACACTGCTTTGTTATGTAACACGTTTACAGGGAATGAAAAAACCTAGAGTCTACAGAAAAAGCCATCATTTTTCCAACAGAGAAGGTAGAAAAAAAGAGGCAAGGGGCAGGTGAAAAAGGAAGAAATCAAAACTGAACGTGGAAGGAATGAAGAACACTACTGTAAGAAAAATGAAGAAAAAGACAGATGTTGACTACATGGCTCAAGCTGTGGATTTACAATACCAGCTGGATGAGAATTTAATACACGATGAAAACAGTGGGATTAATAGGACTAATGGTAATGAAGATCTATCCTTCATAACAATTGATAGAACAGCTATTACTGTATTAGAAGCTGAAGTTTCTTCACAGCTAGCCAGCAAAGATATTCTTGTAATTGGAGATTCAATTATTAGAGGAACTGATACTTATATTTGCAGAGAAGATAATGTACATCGAATAGTGTTATGCTTGCCAAGAGCAAAAATAGAAGATGTGAGACAAGCCTTGGAATGCCTTAATGTAAGGAAGTACAGATCCGTTTTTATTCATGTTGGTACAAATTATGTCATCTGCAAGGATTCTCTGACTGTTAGTAGTGAACTGACAGCCCTCCTGATAGTATAGCTTGTACTGGTGTTAGGACATATTTTTCAGAATCACCTATAGAAAGGATAGTCAGGTCATTGTAAATGAAAAGATTTTTTGGGTAAATACCTACATGGAAAAAAATGTCCCATTTTAAAAAATAGAAATGTGTAGAGCATCCAAGCCTAGTTTTGGGCACACATGGGTTCAGACACGATAGCGTGCTTTTATCAAGATCTGGGAAGAGACTTTGTGCAGCAGATATTTTGCAATATTTGACAAACACTAGGCAGGATTTTTCCAGGTCAAAAATTTAACAGTTCACAGATAGCAACATCTGATGAACCTCTGGTGGTTGTTAATGCTAGGAGTATTAATAATAAAGTTTTTTTTTTATTGGAAAATTTGCTATGTTCCCACAAGATTGATGTTGCTATTGTTTGTGAAACATGGAGAAAGAACAATAAATAAATGTTTTTACTGTAACAGACATTCTAACAAAAGATCAGGTGGAGGTGTTATGATAGGGATTAAAGATAATTATGAGACCTGTGATTATTACATGTTCAATGATAACACCAGTACTATAGATTGTGTAACTCTGACAATAAACATGACCCTGGAACATATAACAACTGTTGGAGTGTATAGACCATCAAAGTCAAGTGCAGATGACCTAGAGGAATTCATACATTTCTTGCATGAAACACAGGAGGGATGAATAATATTAGCTGGGGACTTAAATTTACCAGAAACAGACTGGAATAATATTGATTCAACAATGCTAGTAAGGAAATTATTCACAACATATATTCAGGGCCAACAATTGCTTCAGACTGTAAAAAAGCCTACAAGGGAACAGAACATACTAGACATTGTGTTCCTAAAGAAATTACTGTTACTTCAAGTCAAGTTTTACTACCACTGATGTGCAGTGATCATGGGGTTATAAAGGTTAATTTGTTGCTAGATAATTCTGCCAAAATGAAATCTAAACCAGTGCACAGAAGGTTAATTACAGATTATGTGGAAGCAAAGAGTCGCTATGTAAAACTAACTGGAGTGAGGTTTTTCTGTGGAAAAAACTGCAAATGGAATGTGGAAAGTTTTGAAAGAGAAATTGAGTGCAAAGAGTAAAAAAAAAAATATTTAACATCAGGATCTAGGCATACAACAACAGGGGGATATATTTCCATAAGAACAAGATATCTGATTAAGGTGAAAGACAAAAAATATAAGAAATGGAAGTGAGGTTGAACTACAACTTTGAAAACTGAAATAAACAAGGTGGACAAACAGATATAGTGTGAGACAAGATCAATAAACATTTGAAGAAAATATATTAAAATATTGGGCATAACAGGAAACCTTTTTATAGATGCATAAGATGTAAAAGGACTAAACACACACAAACTGTGTGCAGATTCTAAAATGTATTCTCAGACACAACAGACTGAGGTGGTGGTGCTGCGGTAGCATTGTCACCGCACAGTAAGACGTAATGTTCGATTCTCAGCTAGAGCATCTACTGTGTGGAGACATGCGTGAATGGGCGTACCTTCGTTGAAGGTTGTGCGTCAGAGCTGGCAACTCGGCACGTAAAAATCTACTGCCAATCATTAGCAGACCGGAGTTCCACTGTGGTGACCCCTAACCGGGAAAAGCCGAAAGACACGACAACAACATTCTCAGACACAACAGATTACAGATATATTTACAAAATCTTTTACAAAACAGTTTGGCTCCGCAGGAGGAGTGATGAGTTGTCTTCATGACATCCAGGTAACCCCCAGGTACTGGAGTCAAATTAAATTACATTGAAAAAGAACTGCGGAAATTGGATCCTAACAAAGCACAGGGAGGAGACAGAATTAGTAACAATGACCTGAGAACACTTCAGCAAGAACTTACAGTATCATTATATCTACTATACACTACATCATATAAATATGTGGGCATTCCTCAAGATTGGAGACGTGCTTATTAGACCTGTCTTCAAGGGAAACGGGAGTAGGACAAACCCAGAGTCATACAGACCCTTAAGTCTACTTTCATGTTGTGGAAAAACAATGGAGAAGGTAATAACTGGATAAGCTATTGTCAGACCTGGATAGACTGGGACTTGAAACCATATATCAGCATGCATGTGTTGAAAACAGATCTCCTGTAGCATGATGTTCTATAACAATATAATAACAGCTATGAATGAAAAATTGTGCTGTGATGTAATTTATATAGATAACTTCAGCATTTGACAGAGTCATACACAAAACACTGATCAATAAATTAGTACAACTAGGTATTGATGTACTCCTGATAAAATGGATAGCTGCATGGCTTACAAATAGGGCATGGCAAGTATCATACAGCAACTGTCCAGGTGAAATCCTTGGTAACTTACAGTCAGGGTGTCCCACAGGGCTCTGTCCTAGGCTCTTACTTGTTTAGATTGTATCTTTCAGACCTAACTTTTTCATCTGAGGTGTTCTACTGTCTATATGCAGATGACCTAAAACTGGCTAAACTGATTACATGTGTTAAAGATGAGGCATGTCTGCAAAATAACTTAACTAAATTGACCATATGGGCACAGAAGAATAATATTCTGATAAATAGATCAAAAACTAAGCATGCGAGATTTGGGAGACATAAATTGAAAGGTGAATATTTAATACAGCACACAGTGATTGCAACTGTACACTCATTTAAGGACCTTGGTATATGGGTAGATTCAGCTATGAGTTTTCTAATCATATCAACCAATTGGTTAATGATAGTTATAGAACTATAGGTTCTTTAAAAAGATTTAGAACGTCTAGGAATTCAAAAATGATGAAGTCATTGTTTGTTAGTTACATTAGACCCAAACTTGAGTATGGAATAACACTATGGAGACCTTATAAGAAAACAAGCATGAGTAAACTGGAAAGTGTTCAGCAGAAATATACTAAGGGCATCCATGGATGTGAACATTTAAGTTATTACGAAAGACTAAAATATTTGAACTTGTACAGTGTGTCTCTTACAGATATCGAAGAGATCTTATTCAAGTATATAGGGCATTTAGAGAACTACCTCTGGGAATGTTTGGGGTTAGCAAAAAGTACTAGAGAATCATCAGCCAACCTATATAGAGGATTCTATAGGAATGAGAAGTGTAGCAATTGGTGCTTTGACAGAGTAGCTGATGCATGGAACAGACTACCAAATTACATTAAAGCAAGTACTAATTTAGACATTTTTAAGAATAGACTGGACACTTATTATGGGAACAAGTCTTTTGGCATACTGGCAAGCTAGAGGGGCATTAATGCCCGTGCTTGAAATATTTGTATGTATTGTCTTTTCTATCCTCTTCTATTACTACTGGAGCACCTGTTGTGTACTCCTCTCTTCCTTTGCCTCTGGTATTCTGGTGAATAACCATCCTGAAAACCTTTCTTTATCAAATTCAGATGTTCAATTCTTTCCCAGTGTGTCTTCCATATCACAGCTGTTTGTACTCTATATTTTTAATATAGTTCACTACTCTTTTCTTTTTTGTAATTATCTGTGAGACCATTAACATTTAAGACTTATAGAAACCATCATATTCTTGACAGATTATTATGCCCACCTTTTATGTATAACAGTATTTTTTAAATGTCTAATTTCAGCTTTTGTGTTACATGGATGTACTGTTTTGCAGGTTAATATTTTATACAGTTGTTTCTTGTTCTCCCCATTTGAGCCTATTCCACATCGTACAGAACTTTTTGTTTTATTGAAAAGCCTCAAAGAAAAATCTGCACATACCCCAATACTCCCTTAAAAAAACAATTAACTTAATAATAACACACAAAACTATGTACATCTTCAAATATTGAAGATTTACCCTCCTAAGAAGAACAAATATTCCAGACTGACAGCCCCACACATACAGACTCAAGCTAACCTAAAAGAAAGGCTATCCATGCTAAAACATGTGGTAAAGCCTATGGTTCTATTAAGTGATGTCTGGTTTTGTCTTATCTTTATAGCTCTCTCAGCTGGGAAAACACTTGAATGCTTTCAGAAAACATTTTCTCTTTATCAGATTGCCTGCCAGAGACATGAGAACCAAACATAGAACTGTTTACTAGAAAAAAAGCCTTACAATATTCAATGTTTTTTTTTCATTTGCTTGCTTTTGCTAAAAACTTGTTACTAGATTAAGCTAATAGCCTAAACCCAGTCATTCTCCCATGCAAGAAAGAGAAAAAGCACACAATGTTTCTTCTGCCGTGCTCTTTTAACCAGATTTCTTTTTTACACTGCAGTGCCTACATTTCTTAAAACTGAACAAGAAGAAAGAGAGAAGGGAGAAAAACAAAAACAGCAGCACCTATTTACATTAGTAAGTCCAAACTTCTTCTTGGCCTAATGCCACTCTATTACCTTTCCCTTTCTAGTTACTTGCTCCCAACACTTTGGTTCATTTGACAGTTTTCTCTAGTAAATTCCAGCCCCCTCTTGCAGTCTTCCCTATTGGCAAAATCTCCTTTGTCCATTTATATGGTGACTTAGCTGTTAGTACACTTTCTGCAACTTTATGAATATAATGTTCTGTATGATGGTTATTATTCACCTTAAGGATCTGCATCCAAAATCCCACCCTCTCCTTATTTCTTGAACTCCCCCTGCATCACAGTCATTACTTTCCACTTTGAATTATAATCTTCTGCTTGTATTATGTAGATAAACCTTACATGTGTAGCTTTAGAATATCCCTTCAAATCAGGTAATCCTAAACCATCTTGTTCTAGTGGGAGGATAAGATTATGCCACCTAACTCTCCCCCCTCCCAGACAAATTCCTTCAACTCTCTATTAATTATTGTCCACAACTTCTCTGGTTGATAAAAATATGCCGGATATATATATATATATATATATATATATATATATATATATATATATATATATATATGAAACTAAAAGGACCCACATATATTCACTGATTGTATCTTACTATCCATAAGCCATAAACAAGAACTTCCAGTTTCTCAGTTTTTGTATTTTCTTTTTAGTCTCCTTCAACATATCCTTACCTGCTATAACAGAAGCTTTTTTAATCCATACTTCTAAATATATTCCTCTGTACTTTTGGTATCCAAACAAGATGGATCAAAGAGAACTGGCACCATTGCAAAGAATGAATGAACGAATGAAAAGAAAAGTTTTAAAATGGTGCCCATTTCAGTCCTACCAAGCACTAAGCATGAGAAGTTTCAACCAGACTGCAGCATGTCCATTGAGTGGATGCACAGTTATCTGATCAGGCTGCCACTCAACTTGTGTCGCGACCACATAAACTTGTGGCACTTGTGTCTGGATAGTGAGCAGCCACAACTACTGGGTTCAACACTTCATGCATGTGGGATCAAACATCACAGTACCCAGAGTCTTCATGTAGAATGAAAATAACTGTGCCCAGGTCTTCTTGCATTTTGTTTAAATCTTTCTCAGCATTTGTATTAAACAACGTAGTCTGTTTTTCAGTAAAACCATATCTGAATTACAATGTGAAATGAAACTCCTCGATACAACATTTATTACAGATTTTTTTTTTCTAAAACATGTTGCTCTGTATAAAATTTGTAGGAAAATAAATCTGTAAGAAAACATTTCTTTAGTGTAAACCAAATAACTGTCCTGAAAAATAAACAGCATCCCTAGTAGCTCCACCAGAACTATTATTAGACATATTAGTAAAAAATTACATCCTCAGTCCAAAGCAACAAAATGAAAAATGTACTGAGCTCTACCCTTTTCTGCTCATCCGCTCCAGAAATATCTCGCCCCCCAGGAAATTCCCCACTAGGGCAATAACTGGTACACAGGGCTTTTAGAAGCTTGGTTGTTTCAGTAGGCACATGATGCATCAGCGTCTTGCCATATTTCTTCATGTTACTTTCCGCCTCACTGAAAGGTAGCTTGCCAATGTAATGCAGGGCCTCCTGATAATTCTGGAAGACAGAAAAAAGCAAAAGGATACAAAGATCTGAATCAACATGCTCAAGTATAGCTGAAACAGGAAAGTATGGAAAAGAATCAAAAATACAAATGGATACAAGTTTCAAAGCTGCAAAGAAAAACAATGATATATGTTTTACTATTTTAATAATTCTGTTTAATAGAAGACTTCTACAAAAGACAAAACACACATGGCATAATAGCGCTTCTATTTTTATTTTTTAGTTTAACGGTTAATTAGGGTGTCTATTAAGCAAATCCTCTAGGTATTCTTGCTTTTGCAAATTTGACATGAATGGTCTTTAGTAGCTCAAGGGAAGATGCCTCCTTTCTGCCAAATAGTCTTTCAGCTGCTCTCTTCTGCGTGATCACAAAACTCACTGCATTCTTTTGGCTTGTAATTTAGGCCACTAATCTTCAGACACAGCCTTTACTTAGTAACAAATCTAGTTGGCCTGACAACATCCATCAGGAAGTGCTTGTCATGGGATACATTAGAGATGAGGCAAAACTGTACGTGTCACCTCTGGTAAACTCTGAGATCAATGGCATAGGGCATTTAGCACTGCCAATTCCATCAATGACAGGGGGGATTTCCTCCAGCAGCATTGCCCCAATAACTCTTCTGATGTGTGTTAGAATACCAATAGATAAGCACCAAACAGCAAAGAATCTCCCTCCTTCACTAATTTAACAAATTTAAGTGTCCAGCATGAGTTACCTTGACCTGCAGCCTTCCGAAGGATGCATCACTTCTTCTTTCGGCTTTTCCCATTTAGAGGTCGCCACAGCAGATCACCTGCCCGCTCATGATTGACAGTGGAGTTTTACAGTGTTGAGTTGCCAGCCTGGCGCCCAACCTTCCACAGAAGGCACACACATGCACTCATGCCTAGGGCCAATTTAGAGGGTC
>NC_056741.1:1364349037-1364429037 GCF_019279795.1 Protopterus annectens
TATGTGAATTAGCCACTGGGGATCAACTGCCTGATAACCCCAACTCTCAGAGGTCTGTGGCTGTATGGGTGTGGAGCAACTCTGCCCCTTAAGAGGACATACACCTGCTCCTTAGACAAAAAAGGCTGTCTACTCACCCCATCATCTTTTTTTTCTGCAGGTGCATAAAAAACACTCTCCAAAGCTAAGAATACAGCATTCATGGGACCAGATGTCATCCCGGGCTGTGTACTACATGAACTACAAAATGAACTGGCACCTCACCTAAGTGTCATGTTTAATCATACCCCCACCTCAGGCTTTGTGCCCACTGAGTGGTGCACAGCTACAGTTATCCCACTCCACAAGGTGGGATCCACCTTGGATCCCGGGAACTACCGCCCCATCAGTCTGACGAACCTGATCTACAAGGCCATGGAACGTATTATCATGGAACTTACAAACAAAGATATTGGCAACCTTCAAACACTGGACCCCACCCAGTTTGGGTTCATGAAGGGACGATCTTGTCTCCTGAACCTGACTGACTTCTTCGAATCAGTCTCCAGAGCCGTGGATGAGCGTAAGGCAGTCCACACAGCCTATCTGGACCTCGCCAAGGCCTTTGACACCATCCCCCACTCTGGAATCCTAGATAAACTTACTAAGCTGGGCATTAATCCCTACGTCACTCGATGGGCTGCCAACTGCCTTACTGACAGAACCCACACTGTAAAAATCGCCGACTCCAAATCCAGCTCCTGACAAGTGGAGTACCTCTGGGATCAGTCCTGGGTCACTCTTTTTTGGCATCTACTTCTCTGAAGTACAGGCCAACACTAAGGGACTCTGGCTAACAAAGCTCGCAGATGACTGCAAACTGGGAGCCATTATTGAATCCCCAAATGATGTGGATACTCTACAAAAGGGCCTTACAGAAACAGATGCTTGGTGCCAGAGTCATGGGCTCAAGCTCAATGCCAAGAAATGTAAAGTTATCCCCTTTGGGAAAAAACATGTACCTGTGAATTACCACATAGGTGGCAGTACACTAAACACTGAAAGTTTGATAAGAGACTTAGGGACACAGGTGGACAGTGGTCTCACCTTCAATAACCACATCGCCACAACAGTCAGGAAATCCTTCTATGTGGCACACCTCATCACTAAGGGCTTTTCATCCAGAAAAAAGGAAGTCATTGCCCCACTGTACTCATCCCTCATTAGACCCATTATAGAATACAATGCCCCATTTGGTGTGTACCTCTCAAGACATCTGCAACAACTGGAAAGGCCGCAGAAATACCTCACTAAAAGAATCATAGGCCTAATGCAGATGCCCTATGCTGACCGCCTTAAACTCCAGCTATACTCTGTCGCATATCGTCTACTGAGAGGCGATCTCTGCTTAACATACAAGGCCATGTCAAACCCAGAGCTGTTGGACATGCTACACTTAAAGAAATCCCAATCTCTCAGAGCCACATACTCCAGGGATCTAAACCTTGTCATCACAATAAACAAAACATGCTGGGGGGATAGGTTCCTGACCCAGAGACTCCCCAGACTCTGGAACAGATTGCCCATACATGTCAAGGAGAGCGTCTCCTTGGCCCTCTTCAAAAAGAACCTTGACGATTGAATGGGAGAAAGGAAATTCACCTCGCGGATCATGTCAGTCGCCCTGATAGACAGGGGTCCAGGGAAGTAAACAGTGTGGGAAGAAATAGCCTGGGAATTGTTATGGGTAGGCTTGTACAGGCCCTAGGGCCAATAGCCTAGTACCAACCTATGAACCTATAAGGCTATGCTTTACAGAGGGAAGAGGCTTCCATTATGAAAAAGGGAAATTCTGGACAGCCTTAATTGTGGTACCCTGCCTAAGGCACTGGGAGCAAAACGTATAGTTAAGTGGATGAATATATGCGTCTCTTGGTTCCTACTCTTTCCTTAGATCTGGTGATCCACAAGACCATCCTGGAAGAAGGGGTGGGAGACTTGCACTAAGCCTCCTCAAACATTTACTGTTATGATAAGCATCTCACGTAGCTCTACTATGTCGTTCATATGCATCAATGATACCGCAGAATTCCTGACATGGGGAAAGACTCCCACAGATGCATCTATTTAGTGATTTATTGCAGTTTGATAACCAGGTATGCAGTTTGATAACCAGGTAAGCAATCTGGTCTGCAGATCATTTTCAGCCATGACCCATATTCAGTATGGAGAGAAATGAAGTCACATTTATGTTAAATGAAGTCAAATAAAGATAAACAAACAAAGCAGAGTTCAGAAAAAAACGGCAAGTATACAACAGATTTCAACGATAACAAACAAGGAAAGTACAGTTGTGTAAAATAAAGTACAGTTTTGTACCTACCATAAATGTAGATGTTCGAAGATCCACATTGCTGCAGTCCTTACTTATGGGTAGTCCGCTGTCCTCGGTCGGCCCGAATACCAAAGTATTAGGCTGACGTCGGTCATGGGCGCACAGCCCTGACATCAGAGCGTCAGGGTATAAAAGCGCATGACCGACGTCATATCCTCAGTCTTTTCTTGCCCCAGATGTCAGAAGGCCCTAAAAGAAAGGTCACAGCCAAAAAACAGAGTACCTTCCCAAAAGATATGCCCACTACAGCCATCACCCAAACCATATAACCATGCTAAGCTACAGAGGGGAAGGAGGGAGGGAAAATTGGACTGCAGCAATGTGGATCTTCGAACATCTACATTTATGGTAGGTACAAAACTGTACTATGTTCTTCATCTCACATTGCTGCAGTCCTTACTTATGGGTAGAATCCCAAAGCAACGGGAAAGGGAGGTTGGCAAAATCATAAAGCATTAGGGGCTGCTAAAATGCCCTGTAATATTGCAGTGGCAAATCCAGCCTTAGACTTAGAATAAAGAGGAAGGTGGTAATGTTTAGAAAAAGTATGTACTGAACTCCAAGTGGCTGCTTCCAAAATATCCTTTGTAGCTACCCCCCTTAGAAAGGCAGTAGAAGTTGCAGTAGCTCTAGTGGAATGAGGTCTGATTCCAGTCGGAATCTCCTTACCATGATGGGAACAACAAAAAGAAATACAAAACCCAATCCATTTAGAAATAGTTTGTTTTGAAACAGGTCTACCCTGTGAACCCAAAGCAAAAGAAACAAACAACTGCTGAGACTGTCTGAACTCCTTGGTTCTGCTCAAATAATAACGCAACTGCCTGTGAATATCCAAAGTATGCAAAATCTTCTCCCTTTATTTTGAGGATTTGCATAAAAAGTAGGCAAATGAATAGTTTGGTTTAAGGCCACACTAGAAACCACTTTAGGCATAAAGGAAGGATTAGTACGCAAAGATACCCTATCCTTATGAAAAATCAAGAAAGGCTCCACTGCCATAAGGGCCTTTAATTCAGAAACCCTTCTTGCAGAAGTAATGGCCAACAAAAAAGCAGTTTTCCATGACAAATACTTTAACTCGGCAGTAGCTGCAGGCTCAAAAGGTTGTAGAGTAAGCTTTTCCAACACAAAATTGAGATCCCAAGCAGGAGTAGGAGCTCTACGTGGGGGTCTTATGTTCTTTGCCCCTCTGAGAAACTGCTTAAACAAAGGATGAGAGAATAAAGGAGGGTCACAGTCATAATTAGCCGAAATGGCTGCAGCATGAACCTTTATGGAGGAGAAGGACAAACCTTTGTCTAATAACTCAGTAAGATATTGTAAGGAAGCACTCAAATTAGGCTTGGAAACATCAAAGTCCTTCCCTTTGCTCCAAATAAAAATCTCCTCCATTTATCAGCATAAACTTTCCTTGTACTAGGCCTCCTGGCCTCCAAAATAACATTCAAAACTTGTTGTGGAAGCTGAGAACCTCCAGAATCTAAAACAGAATATGCCAGGCCGTTAGATGCAGAGACTGAATTCTGACATTGAGAAAGTGATTGCCCTCCTGAGACAAAAGGTGTGGAATCAAAGGCAGAGGCCATGGAGGCTCTCGGACCAAACTCCTCAGTAGTGGGTACCAGTGCTGTCGAGGCCAATCCGGTGCTATCAGGATCATGGATGGCTTGTCTTGTCTGGCCTTCAAGAGAACCTTGGGCAGAAGAGGTAGAGGTGGAAAGGCATATACATGAAGATTGTTCCAACTGAATGACAGAGCGTCCACCTTCCAAGCTGTGGGATGAAACCTTTTTGTGCAAAACTTTGGCAACTGGTAATTTAGTGGAGAAGCGAACAGATCTATGTCTGGAGTTCCCCATGACACTGTCAACTTTTGAAATACCTGAGGATCCAATTTCCACTCGTGAGTATCCACTATTTGTCTGCTCAATACATCTGCTAAGGAGTTCTGTGCTCCTGGAAGAAATCTTGCCTGAAGATTGAGGTTGTAACTGAGAGCTGTCTCCCACAAAATCATCGCTTGTCTGCAAAGAGGGTACGAATGAGTTCCCCCTTGCTTGTTGATGTACCACATGACAGTTGTGTTGTCTGTTAGAATCAACACCTGCCTGGGTGAAGTAAATCCTTGAAAGCCATCAATGCAAATTGTACTGCTAACATCTCCTTCAAGTTGATATGCAAATGTTGAAGTTTGGCAGGCCACGTGTCTTGCACCCATTTTCCATTGAGGTGTGCTCCCAAGCCTTGTCCGAGGCATCCGTCGTTAGAATCTGACTCGCCTCTGGTCGGGTCACAGAGAGTCCCTTGTTTAGGTGACATTCCTGAGCCCACCACAAAAATTCCTTCTGAATGCAAGGTATTATCTGAATGACAGTGTCTAGATCCTGGCAGTGTTGTGTCCATAGATTTTTGAGATACCACTGAAGCTTCCTCATATGCAATTTGGCATTGGGAAGCACCAGAATACAAGATGCCATGAACCCCAAAGCTTGAAGGACTGTCCTTGCAGTCAGCCTGGACTGTAGAGACATTTGATGGAAATAAAGTGAAAGACTTTTCTGTTTGTCCGGGGTCAAAAAGGCCATCTGGGAAGCTGTATTCAGTCTCACACCCAGAAAGCACATGTCCTGAGAGGGTACTAGACTGGACTTTGTTTCGTTCACAGAATACCCTAGGCATCTTAACACTACCATCACATACTGTAGATGCTGAAGAAGCTCGTCCTTGTCTTGTGCAATAATCAGGCAATCGTCCAAATAAGGATAAATTTGTATTCCTTCCATCCTGAAAAAGGCTATCACTGGAGCCAGAACCTTTGTGAACACTCTGGGCGCAGTAGATAAGCCAAAGGGCAATGCAGAGAACTGATAATGTAAATTCCCAGCTCGAAAACGCAGGTACTTCCTGCAACTGGGCCTGATAGGAACATGAAGATAAGCCTCTTTTAGATCCAGAGTTACCATCCAGTGATCTTTTCCCAGCAGAGGCAAAAGCTGTTGTAATGTCAACATTTTGAACTTCGAATGTCCAAATAAGTGTTGAGGAGAGATAAATCCAAAATCGGTCTCCACGTGTTCCCTTTCTTTGGTACTAGAAACAGGCGGAATAAAACCCTAGACCCACTTCTGAAGGAGGTACTGGCTGTATAGCTCCCATGTGAAGAAGTAATGAAATCTGTTTGTGAGCCTCCATCCTTTGCCGAGGAGGAATGTCTGGCATACCTTTGAAAGGAGGCAATGTATGGAAATAAAACTTGTAACCTTTGTTTATAATGTCCAACACCCATTTGTCTTGGGTGATTAAAACCAATTTTGCTTGAAGAGAGCTAGCTTTCCTCCCAAAGGAGCTGCCAGGCAAGAAGAATCTGGCAGCTGAAAATGCAGGTCATTGGGCCTGTTTACGAAAGGACTGGCCCCTACCCTCACCAGCAGATTGAGCAGGCGAACTCCATGTTCTAGGCCTAAAGGTACTCTGAGCTCTGCCCCTACCACGCCTAGATCTACCCCTAGACAGGGAATCAGAAGAAGGGTACGTCCACCCCTTAGCAGGCCAATTTCTACTAAACTTAGGAGGTTGAACCTGCAAAAAATCTTTAACAGTCTGCATAGACTTAGCCTTGTCCTCCATTTTCTTCAAAACAGACTCCACAGGAGGACCAAACAAAACTTCGGACTGTAAAGGGGCATCCAGAATTCTAGACTTAACATGCTCAGATAAATTCTGATCCTTAAGCCAGGCATGCCTAAGAAGAACTGAACCAGTGGCAGCCACTCTAGAAGAAGCCTGCAAAGCATCAAAACCACACTGCAAAGAATGTTTCCCACCTGTTCAGAAACATGCACCAAATCTTGCAATTCTTTACACTCTATGCCCTCTGCCAAAGCATCCACTTTAGATTTTAGCTGAGAAAGGAGGAAATTCTGATATTTCAACATATGAAACTGGCAATTTAAAGCCCTCATTGCTAAAGTAGAAGAGGTGTACACCTTCTTACCCCATCTGTCCAAAGCTCTAGCTTCCTTATCTAGAGGAACTGGATTCTTTACAACAGAAGCCCTAACACCCTTAGGCCCCTGACTAATAGTTTCTGGGTCCGCCCTAGGACTCTTATATAGGTATTTATGAGCCTCAGGTACCCTATAATACCTGTCCGGTTTAACTGGTGCAGGAGGCATAGAATCTGGATTAAATGAGGCCTCGAAAAACATCCTGAACAACATCCAAAACAGGAGGAATAGCCAAGGGTCTATGCTGTGGTAAAAACAAGAACTCTCTAAGCCTCTTTCTGGAATCTGAATAATCCTGTCCTTCCCACTTAAAATGTTCCCTCATAGAGTGTAAGGTTTCTGAAAATGAAAAATCCTCTGGAAGGGAAGCAGAAGGAGTAGAATCCTCTGCATCGGAATCCGAATAAGGAGGAAAATCTTGAACATCTTCAGCCGAAGACTCAGAATCATCTGAGGCCTGCTCCAAAATTTCCAACTCTGGCTCTACCCTGGGCCTCTTATCAGGAGGGGGCATGGAACCTCTAATTAAAGTAATCAAATCTTCTGCCATTTTAAGCATATGCTTCTTAGGTACAGACCCTGAAGAACCAGAACTAACTCCAGAAGAAGGCAAAACAGACCTGCCCTTAGAAGGAGCCCTAGAAACAGTAGCAGAAGGCCTAACCCCCTTAGGCAAAGAAGGGAGAATAGTAACCTGAGAGGCCCCTTCAGCCTGACCTGACTCCTGTGAGGCCACATCCTGTAAAATCAAGGTTTCCCCCGAGACTCAACAGAAACTTCAGCCGGATCCACCTGTTCCACTGCAGTCTCTAAAGGACCGGCGTCTGAAATGGACGAATCATCCTGCCTAGGCTTTACAGATTTGTCTTTACGCTTCTTCGTGGAAGCGGCCGGAGGATCCGGCGGCATATTATAATTACACCGCTTGCCAAAGACTAACCTAGCGCAATCTAGCCTTCTCTTAATAGTGCGCTTATTAAACCTAGCACAAAACCGACACCCAACTACGTCGTGCTCCGGTCCCAAGCAAGGGATACAAAGCGAGTGGTAATCCCTATGCGGTATCTGCTTCCCACAAGAAATACAATTATTCACTTTTTCTGACATCCGTAAATAACTGAGGCAAGAAAAACAAAATGCTCCCAACAGGGTACTTAGCCCAACTTGGTATGTCTGAAACTCCGAAAACGAAAAATTTCAGAAAGCCGAACGGCACTTGCAACGCTGCTTCTGCATCAGACCATGCGGCAAAAAAGACTGAGGATATGACGTCGGTCATGCGCTTTTATACCCTGACGCTCTGATGTCAGGGCTGTGCGCCCATGACCGACGTCAGCCTAATACTTTGGTATTCGGGCCGACCGAGGACAGCGGACTACCCATAAGTAAGGACTGCAGCAATGTGAGATGAAGAACATCAGTAGATTTTCTTCTCTTCACTGTTGCAGTATTTTCATTGTCGGGATTTTCTGCCAAGTATAACCCAACATTCAGCCAGTATACCAAAGCCTTTATATTTTATAGGTGCTGTAAATCACACACATGCTCTCTATGTTGGGCATAAAGGTGATGTACGGATGCATATACACAGCAATGAATTACCCCAGGAACAAAAAAAATACCCCGAAGGACAATATAGAACATGCACATCCAGAAGAAAAAAGTTCAGAAGGGAAATGAATCGAAACCCCCTTGGCCAGGAGAGGAAAAAAAGACAGAGGCAAGAGCCATAAGAGAGTGGGGATGGAGGCAGGGACCAAATATTGCAACAGTGAAGAGAAGGACATGTTATGGTAGGATTTTACACAACTGTACTATGTCCTTCCACATCACTGTTGCAGTATGCTTCACTGAAGAGAGAGTACAAGAGTTAAGGGATTAGACTGGGGAGGAAGGCACAGAAAAGCCCTCTACAAATCTATGCAGAATAGCCCTGGACAAACCTGCCTGGCCCTAGAAACATCCACTTTGTATTTGTAATGCTTAGTAAACCTATGAAGAGAGGACTGAGTAACAGCTTCAAGGATGGAACTGGTGTCTAAAGCCTTGAAAAAAGCAACCACTCATGTAGAGTATGCCTTTACAGATGAAGAAAGACATTTGCCTTGAAAGGAATAAAAAAAAGAACTGGCATTAAGACATCCAGGAGGAGAAGGTTTGCTTAGAAACAGCTAAACTCAAAGTCCTGAGATGAAAAGAAACAAAAAGTCACTGAGATTTGAGAATATCTTTGTTTTATCCAAAGAATATCGGAGTTGTCTATGCAGGTCTAATGTGTGGAGAACCTTCTCACTGGCAGACTGTGGAGAAGGAAAAAAGGAAGGAATCTGAATGGACTGATTAAGGGACACATCATTAACTACCTTGGGCACAGAAAAAGGATTAGTATGAAGAGACACCCAGCCTGTGTGAAAAATTAAAAAAGGAGGAATGGCCATCAGAGTCTGAAGCTCAGACATTCTCTTGACAATAGTAAGAGTCAACAGCAGAAGAGTCTTTCAAGTACAAAGTTGCAAGGTAGCTGAACTAGCAGGGTCAAAAGGAGCCAGAGTCAATTTTTCAAGAACAAAGTTGAGGTCTCAAGAAGTAGGAATAGGCTTTCTCACGGGTCTGATATGAAGGACGCCTTTAAGAAATTGGTTGACCTCAACTGAGAAGCCAAGGGAGAATTCAAAGGCAGACAACCAGACATAGGTGACATGTGAGTTTTAACTGAAAAATATGCCAAGCCGGCCTGCAGCAGATCACATAAATAAAATAACCAGAGGAAACCCTACTGAGAAGCAATCCTGATGGCAAGAGAGACACTAAACACAAAATCTTTTCCATTTAGACATATGATTTTTTGGTAGAGGGTTACCTGGCTTCCTGCAAAACCTAAAGTAGATTCTCAGCAAAGAGGTGACTAAAAGGGATCAAAACCATATCACTCACTGTGTCATTTGAAAAGTGGACAGGTGAGGATGGATAAGAGATCTCGTCTTGTGTGAGAAGATCCACCCGATGAGATAACTTGTGGTGATGTCCCATGGCCAGATGAAAAAGAAGGGGGAACCAGTAGTCTCTGCACTAAAAGGGAATCACCAAAAAGATTTTGGGAGAGTCTTTTTTTTTTTTTTTTTTTTTTAACAAGAAATGTGTTTATTAAATTATCGTGTATGACATAGGCAATCATACCTTTATATAAATGAAAACAAACCACAATGACAATTTTAGCTGTAAACATTATACATCACAAACCATACTGACATAATTTTATTTGCAAACATTATGTATTACTTATAATCTATCTTGTCATTGTCAGTCAAACATTACATAGCTCATTCAAATCCTGCTTTCTTTTAAACCTTGTTCCTCTGCATGTATTGTTCCCCACAGTTCCCATTTTTTCTATGTAATTAGCTCCAACTCTTTTCTAAAGATCCCAAATGCAGCTGTTTTATCTCTGTTACTACATTCACTGCTTCTTGTAAAATTTGTTTAGACTTTGATTTCCATTTTCTAGTAACTGGTTTTTATTCTGTGTCATAGGTCAAAAAATAATGTCCTTAGTTACACCAATTTGCTCACCCAGTATCTCTGACAGAATAGTCTGCAGGGAATCTTTAAAGTCTGCCAACTCATTACACCCCTAGAAAAATATGTTCCCAATTACCTCTTTCTTCACCATCACACTACATTTCCTCTCTACCTGAGGAATAATTCTTTGCAGTCTACTTGGGGTATAAAAATACCCATGAAAACACTTCCAAGCAAAGATCCTAAAACTTCTAGACTTTGTTGCATATCTGAGAGACATACATATATTTCCTCATTGTTTCATTGTGAGTTGCTTATCCAGTCCCCTCTTCCCAATACTTTCTAACCTCCTCCAATTGACTGTTATAGCTTATCATGCAATATATTTTGTATGGTCTACTAACTATTGCTTTTTCAACAACAGATTCTGTTCTAGAGTCTATTAAAAACTCTACCAGTGCTGCTCTTTCCTTTAGGACTCTCCTATTTCTTTCTCTTTTACTTATACTCTAATATCAATCCTTGATAGGGAAAGCAATCTCTAACCTGCACTCCAAACAAATTCTTGGCCTCTTTTCTATTACCTTTCCCTCTCTAGTTATTTGCTCTCAATATCTTGGTTCTTCTGCCAGTTTTCTCCAATAAATTCCAGCCCCCTTGCCTATTGTCTGTATCCCTAATTGCAGTCACTCCTATTAGCAGAATCTCCTTTCTCTGTTCCCATTTGGCTTAGTTCTTCGAATATTTTCTGCTACTTTATGAATATATTTATCTATGGTTACTGTTATTCTCCTTAAGGATCTGCATCCAAAATCCCAGTCTCTCCTTGTTTCTTGAGCTTCCCTCCTGTTTCATCATCTCTTTCCACTTTGAATTATAGGTTTCTACTTGTACTATGTATAGGAACCTTAATTGTGTAGCTCTGAAATACCCCTTCAAATCAGGTAATCACAAATTGCCTTGTTCAATTGAATCAGCTTATCACACTTGACACTTACAGTCTTCCCTTCCCAAATACAGTCCTTCAGCTCTTTATTAATTGCTATCCACAACTTCTCATCTGGTTGATAAAAATATGACCAACCTGTGTGTAAAATTAAAGGGACTAAAAACATTTTAATTGCTTGTATCTTGCTATCCATATAACAGAGCTTTCAATTTCCTGTTTTTTGTATTATCATTTGTTTATTCTCTTCCCAGATATCCTTAGCAGCCACACCAGAATATTCTTTAATCCATACTCCTAATTACTTCATTTTGTCATGTCCCATAAATATGGACATTGATGAACCAATTCATGTGTGGGTACATAATTTACAGCTATTGCCTTTGTTTTAGCTTCATTCATTTTGTATCCCAAAAAGATCTGAAACTGCCTAAAAATATTCTACAACACTGAAATGTCCTTTTCTGGTTTTATAAGATATAAAATAATATTATCTGCAAATACAGTTAGCTTTTCTTGACTACCATACCAATTATAACCTTGAATTTCTGAGTCTCTTATTTTCTTTGCGAATGGTTTGGGAGAGCCCTGCTTGATCTTGTGCAGAACTCTTCACAGCAGAAAAAGGGGAGGAAAGGCATAAAGAAACACTCCCCTTCAAGGAAAAGGCAGGGCATCCATTTTCTGAGTCAGATGACTTGGTACACTCAAACAGAACAGAGGAAGTTGTCCGTTTATAGGGGAGGCAAAAAGATTTACCTGAGGAATACCTCACCAATGGACTATATTCAGAAACACATCTCTATACAGCATCTATCCATGAGCCTGTGTTCTGGACCTGCTCAGACAGTCTGCACTAGGTTGTGCTCTGGAGGAATGTAAACTGCCTTAAGAGTCACTTGATGACTGACTGCCAGATCCCAGGCCTGAAGAGCTTGTATGCAAAGGAGATAACTCCTCATACTCCACCTGATGGTTAATATACCACATCATGGTGTTACTGTCTGTGAAGATTTTCACTGGGCAAGGGAGAAAAGGGAATGAAAGGCCTATACAGTCAGAAGTAGAGCCCTCATCTCTTTTATGTTGATATGTTCTGACCTCTGATGAGGAAGCCAGAGCTTTCAGAAGGCCACAAGAAGCACCCTACCCCAGGTCTGAGGCATCAGTAAGCAGTTCTTGGGAAAGAACAGGAGTAGGAAAGGGCAGTCCAAGAGTGACAGAAATTTGCTGAATTCATCACTGTAGCTCGAGTTTGAAACAACGAAGCAAAGGAAAAGGGAAGTCCAGGGGTGGAAATATTGAAGTCACACCAATCTGAGGTACCACTGAAGCTGCCTAATATAAAGCCTGGCAATAGGAAGCATGGTAATGGCGGAGGCTATAAACCCCAGAATCTTGAGAAATTCCCTGGCCATGAGAGAGAGAGAACAGAGGAAGAAGAGACTGAAAGAAGACTGTCAGAGACAAAACCTTGGGAACACGAAGAGAGACCAACATGAGAATGGTCTGAATCCTGCAACTGATAAAAATATGATCCTGGGAGGACATAAGCACTCACTTCTTGAGACTGATGGTTATCACCAGACTTTGTAAAGGACAAGTGATTAAGTGAAGATCTTGTAGAAGACTGCTGGGAGAAGAAGCCTGAATAAGCAAATGGTCTAGATAAGGGAAAAAAAGTAGTGCAAAATCTCACTATAACAGTAGATGTCCTTTTCAAGGTTGCAGTATTCTTCAGCATAGGGATCTCCTGCTAAGGACAGCCCAACATCTGGCTAGTACACCAAGGCCTTTTATTCTTGAATGCACCATACATCACATGTATGCTCCCCATTCATGACATAAGGTATACATGTGACGTACAGATGCAGTTACCCAGAATTGAACTGCCACATTATAGAACATTTTCCATAGGACAACAGGGGCTTTGCGCATCCAGAAGGAGAAAATGCAGACAGAAAAGGAAGATGCTCAGCCAGGAGGGAAATCAAAACAAACCAAAAGAAAAAAGGGGGATGGAAGGAGTGAATACTGCAACAGTGAAGAGAAGGACATCTATTGTCATGGTAAGAATTTTACACAACTGTACTATCTATGTCCTTCTATATCACTGTTGCACTATTCCTTACCATAGTGACAGTATAAAAGCTCAAGAAAAGGATTGTGAGGCGGGAGGCTGGTAAGAATCCTTGACAAACCCATGCAGAATGGCTCTAGCAAAACCTGATCTGGCCTTAGAAACCATATCCAATTTTTAATGTTTAGTAAAGGTATGCAGTGAAAACCAGGTAGTAGATTTAAGGATAAAAATGGTGTCCCTTGAAGAAAGCACCAGAAGAGGCAACAGCTCTAGTGGAGCGAGCCCAAACGGAAGTAGAGAGACATTTGTCATGAAAAGAATACCGAAAGGAAATGGCCTTAGATATCCAGGAGGAAACTGGTTTGCTTAGAAACAGCCAAACCCAATGTCCTGGGATGAAAATAAACAAAAAGCTGATCAGACGTACGAACAGCCTTAGTTTTATTCAAATAATGCCAAAGCTGTCTGTGCAAATCCAAAGCATGAAGAACCCTTTCACTAGGAGACTGAGGAGAGGGGAAAAAAGGAAGGGAGCTGTACTGCCTGATTCAAAGACAACTCTAACCACCTTGGGCATAAAAGAAGTATTAGTAAAAAGGGACACCCTGTCCCTGGGAAAAACCAAAAAAGGAGGGTTAGCCATATGGACCTGAAACTCAGAAATCGTAAGAGTAGAAGTAAAAGCAAGAAGTAAGAGTCTTCCAGGTACAATGTTGTAGAGAAGCTGAACCCGCGAGCTGAAAAGGAGCTTAGATAAATTTTTCTAAAACAAAATTAAGGTCCATGGAGGAGGAATGGGCTTCCTTGGGGGGGTGTCTAAGATGCAGAACACCTTTAAGAAATTGTTTGACCTCATAGCAAGAAGCCAAAGGATGATTCAAGGGCAAGCAGACAGAAATAACTGACAAATTGGACTTTACAAAACTGGCCTTTACATACCAAGCCAGACCTGAGCAACTCACACAAATAGGAGGGAACCAAACAGACCTCACACACACACACACACACACACACACACACACACACACACACACACACACACACACACACACACACACACACACTGAAAAGGGTCCTGGTTATGAGCATGGCACCAGACAGAAAATCTCTTCCATCTGGACAAATAAGACTTTCAGGTTTCAGGTTTTTTTGCCTCCTGTAAAACCCTGAGCACATCCTCAGAAAAGAGGTGCCTAAAACGGATCAAATCTCTATCACTCAGAGTCAGCTGAAGAGAGGATAAGTGAGGTTGGATGAGCAGGTCTTCTCCTGTGTGAGGAGACCCAATCGGTGAGTTAACTTGTGGTGACTGCCACTGGCCAGACACATTAAGGGGGGGAACAGTGCTGTCTTAGCCAAAAGGGATTCACTAGCAAGATTTCTGGAAATCCATCTGAATCTTCTGTAGGACTACTGGAAGTAGGGGAAAGGGAAGGAAGTCAAAGAGAAATATCCGCTTCCAAGGAAAGGAAAGAAAGGGTGTCCATCTTCCATGCCAAATGGCATGGCACACTGGAACAAGAAAGAGGGAGCAGCCTGTTCAGAGGGGAGGCAAAAATATCAATCTTAGAAATATCCCACTGATGGGTTATGTCCAGAAACACATTTCTGGGAAACATCCATTCATGAGCGAGCCTGTGTTTTGGACCTACTCAAAGAGTCTGCCACTAGATTATGCTCTGAAGGAATATACACTGCCTGAAGCGTTAACTGATATTTGAGATCCAGATCCCAGGCCTGAAGGGCCAGCCTGCAGAGAAGGTAAGATTCTGTGCCCTAATGATTGTTGATATACCACATCACTATGGTGTTGTCTGTGTAAACCTTCAGAGGGCCAGGAGATAGCATGGGGTGATAAGCCTGAAGGGCCAGAATCAGGGCTTTCATCTTTTTGATGTTGATATGGTCTGACTTCTGGAGGGGTGGGGAGGGGGGCCTTGAACTTTCAGGTGACCACAGAAAGCCCCCATCTCAAGTTACAAGCGTCACTGAACAGTTCTCTAGATGGAACCAGAGGCTGAATAGGCAGGTCTGGGTTGAGGGTAAGTTGCTGAATCCACCACTGGAATCCCGTTTTAGACAAGGAAGGAGAGGCACTCTGAAATCCAGTGGGTGGTAATACTGAAGCCAAACTGACTTGAGGTACCACTGAAGCTTCCACATGTGCAGTCTGGCAAATGGGAGCTTTGGAATAGAAGAGACCATGAATCCCAAGGCTCAAAAACACTCTCTGCCTGAAACAGCAGGCAGAAGAACAGAATGAAAGAAAGCTGTCAAGGAAAGAACTTTTGGAGGTGGAAGAGAGGCCAACATTGGTACTATCTGAATCTCGCAACCCTGATGCACATGATCTTGAGAAGGAGTCAGGAAAGATTTTTGGAAATGAACCACAGACTCTGAAGAAGAGATATGGTGAACTCCAAATCCTGTAACAGGCAATTGACAGAAGGTGCCTGAAGCAACAGGTCATCTTGATAAGGAAAAGTCTGAATGCCTTGGAGCCTGCAAAGAGCAATCACAGGAGCTAGGCATTTTGGGAGTACCCTTCGGGTAAGTAGAGAGGCCAAAGGGTAAAGTAAAGAACTGAAAACGAGAAGGAGAAACAGAGAAACGTAAAAACTTCTTGAAAAAAGGGTGAATAGGAATATGAAGGTAAGCATTCTTCAGATCCAAGGATACCAGAAAAAAAAACTGTTGCAGAATGAGAGGAACCTTGAGAAATGTGTTGAACAAGGAGAGATCCTAAACAGGTCTCCTTTTGAGAAACCAAGAACATCTTGGAATAAAATTCCTTTCCTACTTGGGAATGAAGGACAAGATGAATACTTCCCTGGTCCACAAGGGACACAAGGACCTCCGAGAAATAAGGAAGTTGTTCCAGGGGTGGTTGGGGAATCCCTGAAAAAGAGGGAGAGACTTCCACACCATGAAATAACACCAGATGATAGACAGAACCCAAGAATCCAAGGTGATGAGATGCCAGTTTGGAAGACAAAGGGAGAGATGAAGAGATAAGGGAACCTGGCTGAGGGGTAGGTGGGGGCAAGATGTCAAAGAGAAGAAGACTTATCAGATAAAGGAAGCTTCTGGGCCACAGAAGGCTGAGAAGACTTAGCAGAAGGAACTCACTGACCACTCTTTCTGCCTTTACTGGCCAGACAAGGCTGACTGCAAACAACAGCAGGCCTACTAGTATAACTCCGCTAGAACTTAAGAATAGGAGAGACAAAAATAAGTCTAAAGTCCTGCAAAGTCTTATCTTTTCTGGAAGAGACAAACATATCCCATAGCAGCAGTCCCAAAGAGATTTTTATTACCCAAAGGAGCATCCAGCAACTTGGCCTTAATGTCTTCAGGTAATGACTGCAGGTGAAGCCAAGAATGACACCTCATGACAGACCCAAAGGCAGCAGCAAGGCATCAGCAGCAGCATCATAACTACACTAGTTAGAGTGATAGGTCACCTGACAGGTAGAGCCCAAAACAGAAGGAGCAGGAGATTTTCCCTCAGAATCAGGGATGTCAGGAAGAACCTGACAAGCCTGGGCAATCAAGGCCAAAGCATATCTGGTCAGATGGGTCTGGTAATTGATGGTCCAAAAGGCCAAAGTAGCAGCAGTACAAATTTTCTTACCAATTCTCTCCATTGCCCTACTATCCTTGTCTGAAGTCAGAAGCTTGGAAGACGGCAAATGTTTAGAAGGCTTGTCAGAGGAGACTGGCACCACAGCCGCATCAACAGAAATACACAAACAATAACTGACAATCATCAGGAACCTTATAAAACTTATCAGGTTTCTTTGAAGCAGGAGGTTGAGAATCAGGAGACTTAGAAGCAGTTATAAAGGCATCTAACAAAGCAGCCAACACAGGAGGTACTGCAGAAGGTTTAGGAGTGTCCACCTGAGGCAGCTTACAATTCCTTTTTTGGATATTAGACACTTGGGAAGAATCCCACAAAGTATTCCATCATTCTGGCTATAGTGTCTCCAAAAGATTATTCCTCAAAAGAGACTCGGGACTAATAGACTCTGCTTCATCAGAACCATAAGCCAAAGGCGAAGACATCTGAGAAGAGTAAGACAAAGACCCCATCATTAGATTCTGAATTCTCATCTGAGGAATCGGGTTCCCTAGTCTGTTTGGAAGGAGTAGAAGTCCAAGGGGGGAGTAGGGACAGAAACCTCTTGGGGAGGTTTCAGGGCCATTAAGGCATTAAACTCCTGCCAGGCTGCCATCCCCTTTGAGGATCCTTAAGGAGTATAGAAGTATACTTAGTCTTCAGCTTTTTCTTGGTAGGGGCATCCGCCCTAACAAACACCAGGGGATCAGACCCTTGACTAGATTCAATAAGTTTACCCAGAACCTCCTCCCTGACCAGAATCTGTGGAATCCTTCCAGGGTCCTCCAAGATGATCTACGACAGTTCCCCATCAATGTCTGGGGCACATGCCTGCAAAGCTTCAAAGGAAGAAAGATCCATGCAAGCCTCATGGGGTCATGGCAGGGGAATCCAATCTAGAAACTAGATGACCTACAGAGTTATCAACTGCTTCTAGAGAGAAACGTCCAGTGGAGGCTGGACAGCCAAACAATCTGGCCCAGATTTCTTGGCCTTCTTCTTACATAACCATATCTCAGGGATAGAAGATTCTGCCATGCTGCCCTGAGTTAACAGTTTAATCCTCTGTTTCTTGTGATAGACGGCCAGGGAAGACAACAGACTTCTAAGGGTCTTAGGCACAAATGCTTTACAAATGCTGCAGGAAGTATGGTCGTGGGAAGCACGCAGTCATAAAAAGAGACTGTTTGCGATGATCCTTATGAGGTTTCTGCCTCCCACACTGACATGTCCCCTTTTTGGGTGACATGAACTCTAGGTAACCAAAAGAGAAAAAGACCAAAAGAAAACGAAAAAAAGACCTCAACAGGGCATTTATCCGTTGGCTATGTATTCAGCACAGCAAAAGGGCATTTAGACTGATGAGCGATGATGGCCTTTGGACTGGCAGCAAAGAAGTTCTGGGTAACAGCATAAATACATCACATTTATGTCCTATGGCCTGAACTTGAAGCATACATATGATGTATGGCACATATAAGATCTAAAGGCTTTGGTATACTGGCCGGACATTGACCTATCCCTGGCAGGAGATCCTACGGTGAAGAATACTGCAATAATGATACAGAAGAACATATCTGTACACCCTGAAGCCTGCAAAAAGCAATAACAGGAATGAGGCATTTGGTGAATACCCTTGGGGCAGTAGAAAGGCCAAAGGGCAAAGCACAGCACTGAAAATGAGAGGGAGAAACAGAGAAATGTAAACATTTTCTGAATAGTGGGTGAACAGTGATGTGAAGAGAGGTGTTCTTGAGGTCTAGAGAGACCAAGAAAGCCTGGGAGGGAAAAAGAGGAAACAAAGTCTGAAGAGACAGCATCCTGAAAGAAGGGACCTTGGGAAAAGTGTCAAGGAGACAAAGGTCTAGAACTGGTTTTGAAGTCCGCCCCTTTTGAGGAACCAAAAACATCCTGGAGTAAAAACTTTTCCCATTTGGGTAGGTGGAATAGGCTGAATGGTGCTCTGATCCAAAGGGACTGCAAAACCTCTGGGAAAAGACAAGAGTTAAGCTGCAGAAGACTGCAGAATGCCTGAAAAGGTGGTGGTGGTGGGGATTTCCATGTCATGAAATACCCCTGACGAATGATAGAGAGCACCCAAGAGTCTGAGGTGGTCTGTCGCCAAGTTGGAAGAGACAGAGAAAGGAAGAGAGATAAGGGGATTTAGCCGAGGAGAAGAGGATCTAAAATGTCAAAAAGAAACAGGCTTGTCCTAGAAGGAAGGCTTCTGAGAAGGAGTTTGAGTGGACTTAGCAGAAGGAATATGCCTGGACCCCTTCTTACCTTTGGGAGGTTGCAGAGTCTACCTATGAACAAAGGCAGATTTAGAAGGATAATTCCTCTGAAATTTGGGTATGGGGAGACAAAAATATGCTTGAATTCCTGCATGGCCTCACCATTATCCCGAAGTGACTTGAACAGGTCCAACAGCAGGTGTTCCAAAAAGTCAAGGCCTAAAGATGTAGCAAAGAATAACACCTCATCATAGAACAAAAAGCAGTAGCCCTGGAAGAGGTATCAGCAGCATCATAGCTACATTTTATGGACTGATGAGTAACCTGGGAAGTGGACTCAAGCAGGGAAAGTGCTGAAGCTTCAGGCAGATCAGACATAACCTTAGCTACCAGAGAAGGGACAGCCAAGACACATCCGGTCATGTGGATTTGATAATTGATAGCCCGAAATGACACGATGGCAGCAGTATAAACTTTTTTTACCCAGCTCTTCTATAGCTCTACTATCCTTATCAGAAGGAAGGAACTTGGAAGAAGACTTATCAGTTGGTACTGAGACTACAGAAGGATCAGCAGGAGACATTTAAACAAGAAATTACAGTCCTCTGGCACCTTGTAAAACCTATCAGTTTTCTTAGGAGCGGAGCCAGGGGCTGAGAGTCGGGAGATACACAAGCAGCAGAAAAACTGTCAAAAGGTGCTGAAAACACAGGAGGAGCTGCAGACAAATTAGGAAACTTCATTTGTAGAAGCTCATAGTATCTCCTGGATATCAGAGACCTGGAAGCAATCACACAAAGTAATCCATCATACCAGCAATAGCATCCCCGATGGATAATTCTTCCAAGGAGAAATCTGGGCTCAAAGAATCTTCTTCCTCTGAACCATAGTCTAAAGGAGAAAGAATTTGTAGAGCAGTATGTGAGGGATTCCTCCCCAGTAGCTACACAAAATAGAGACACGGTCAAATAAATCTGGTGCGACCATAAAAATTAATGAAGCAGTGAAAAGGATGTAGCAGAACCATGAGGAGAGTTATGTAAACTGTCTATTCACAAGTAAAACTCAAGTTAAAACTTTCACTTGAAAAACCACCTGAAGAAGCCATTTTTAACTGTGCAAGTTTTAACTTGAGTTGCACTTGCGAATAAACAGTTTACTTAAATCTACATCCTCATCTGAGGAATCCAGTTCCCTTGTCCTCTTAACAGATGTGGAAGACCAGGGAGAAGCATGGACTGACACCTCTTGAGGAAGCTTCAAGGTCATTAATGCACTGAACCACCCTTGAGCAAAATCCTGCCATTCACATTGTGGATCTTTAGCAACAGGGGTAATTTCTTTTTCTTATGCATGATGTCAGTCCAAACAACCCTCGGTGGCTTAGTCCCTTGGTACTAAATTTTTCCCAAACTAATATTTGAGGAATCCCCCTCTGCCCTTTGGAAATAATCAACTGCGATTTCCCCCTCAATGCCTGGAGCAGACGTTTGAAAAGCCTCAGACGATGTGTAAGAACTCAGATCCATGCTGGCTTCTGACATAGTCAAGGCAGATGACTCCGATGCAAACAATGGACGTTCTTCAGGGCTTTCACTAGCTTCTAGAGAGATGTCCAGTGGAGGCTGGACAGCAACAGTATCAGGCCTAGACTTTTGTCCTTCTTGGAAGACAGCTGTCTCCTGGCATGGAAGGAGTCCACCATAGTACCCTGAGCCAACAATTTAAGATGCTGGTTCTTAAGGTATATGGAGAGGGAAGATAAGCAACTATGACGGGTCTTAGAGACAAACACCTGACAAATAGAACACTACATGTGGTCATGGGAAGCACCTAGGCAAAAAAGAGACTAGTAGTGACAGTCTTTATGAGGAATTTCCTCCCATACTGGTACTTTCCCTTCTTGGATGACATGAACATAAGTAACAATAATACTGACAAAAAATACAGAAAAAAAAACAATGGCGCATTTATCTGAGGACGGCTTGGCAACCAGCACAGCAGAGAGGTGGTTCAGACCAACAATTGATAATGGAGATCAGACTGACCACAAAGAAGTTCTAAGTATTTTTGTCTATATAAGTGTGATGTACAGCACCTATAAAATCTAAAGGCTTTGGTAAACTGGTGGGACGCTAAGCTATCCTTGGTAGGAGATCCTTACAGTGAAGAATACTACATCAATGACATGGAAGGACATCATACAGACACATAGTGGAATGCAAAAAATATTATTGGAAATAAAAATGTTTTCAAGTTACATGCTCAAAGTAGTGCACAATGGGTACTGCAACAGTTGGTGCTTATACATTTTGTTAAACAACATCAGGAATGTGGAGGTGGAAAAGAGCAGTAGTTCTGTCAAGCCCCCTATCAGAGCAGAGTCCTTGTTGGACATCAGTCCAGAACCCCGCTCTATTTGTAAACTGATGATCCATTTTGTTTTATCTTGTAAATGTGTGGACAAAGGATTAGGTAGCTGCCTTTCAAATGCTCTGATAGAAGGTGGACGAGATAGCAACTGCCCTCAAACAGTGAACTCTAATCTGCTCTTGAAGGATGCTTTCATACTTGTTATATTAAAAAAAAAAAAATTCAACTAGTCACTTACAAAGTGTTTGCTTTGACAATGGACTGCCATCCCTTTCCTGTGTGAAGATCTAAATTGAGATAAGTTGATAGTCCTAAAGAGGACTTTTGATAAGTGTCCTTTGCTCTTTTGAAACCTGAGATAATTGAAGACATCAGCGGCGCAGCAGGTAGTGGTGTCACCTCACAGCACGAGGCTCCCCAGTTCGATTCTCGGCTGGGGTGCCTTCTGTGTGGAGTCTGCATGTCCTCCCTGTGTTCTTATGGGTTTCCTCCAGCTACTCCAGTTTCCTCCCACATTCCAAAGGCATGCAGTAGGTGGACTGGACACATTAAATCAGCTATAGGTGTGAGTGTGCATGCGAGTGTGTGGTGTGGAAGAACTACTGCAGTAAGGCTAGCCACCAGGCGGTGTGAACCTTGGCTCTAGATGATCGTCACTGTTGAAGCTCATGTGCAAAAATGGGAAAAAGGGGTTGTGGATGGATGGGATGAGTGGTTTCTCTTACTATCAGTTATTACTGCCTCATTCACCTTCTGGTTGAAAGGATGCAAATTAACATTAAATCAGTTTCCAAATAAAAGCTTCATTTTTATTTGATGGATGAGTGCTTAGTTACATACTGAATTGGTTCAGCTTGTATACATGCTTTTACAATGCTCAGTGGGAGGTGTGTCCAGGATGGAGAGATTGCACTGGCAGAAATACAAGTTACAAGACTACTTTTCCAGTGTTTTAGCCCCCAGTTGACAGGCTGAAGGGGTGGGGAGATGGGGGTAGTTACACAGGATCAGTCAGAAGCACTTGCTGCACCACTGTCTGCAGTTTTACCAGTATACTCTTCCTTCTTTCCCCACCATCTTTGCTTTTCAGATGTCTTCTTTTTCTTGGCCTGCTGGGCTTTTGTGTGATGCCTGTAGTACAGGCCAGACTTGAAAGGACAGTTTCTGTTATATTTGTGTATGGGTGATGAAACATCTTTTTCCTTTACAGTTTCCATCACTTTACCTTTTTCTTTGTTTCTAAGATGTTTTGCATTTTGCTTCCAAAAAGAAATTCTTTTCTAAAGGAACACTGAGAAGCTTCCAACATCTTCAGGTAACAGCTGCATCCTCAGCCAGGAACATCGAACAATGACAAAGTCCACAATAGTTGACTTTTATACTAAACATGTCATGTCCCAGCATCACTTGCATACCTCCCCACCAAGGGCACCCGCAGGCAGGTGCAAGGGTGTGCACTTGCACCCCCCTGGAACCGGCTGATTTTATTTTAATTTAAAAAAAAAAAGTTTTTCTTTTTTTAAAACGGCGTTCATCTTTAAGAATGCCCTTTGCATTCCGTCCAGTCGCACAGACGCAACAGGTGTTTGCGACCTGTTTTCATAGCACTTTTCAGCAGCAAAGACCTGTTTTAGGACCCAACAGTCATGCGTGTGTCGCATGAATTTTAAACGCAAACGTGTGCAGGAAGGGAATCTCATCATTGCTGCCAGAGAATCGCCCACAGTAAGGTAAGGAGTTAGGAGTGTGAAATTCCAGCTTGGTTGAGTTTTTCTTGCAGTTTTTACTGCCTTACTGTATCGACAAACCTGCCCTGGCTCAGGTCATGGAGACTGAGGTTTCTTGTGCCTGTCTGTATACATTACAGGATGGTTCTTTCCAACACCTTGCAAAACAAACTTGTGAAGCTGATTAGTCACTAATAATCAGAGTCTGCAAGGGGACGTTCATTGTGGATTGAGATCATAACAGTTTGCTTCCAGATATGAGGGATATAGCTAGTTTTCAATACTCTTTTTCTAAAGCTGAATAGTTTCTTGTGTTTATGGCACCAGTGGAGTATTACATGCAAAAGATTTCACTGAGTAAGGGATACAGAGGGTTATATTTCATTGTACAAATAAGGAGCCCTAGTATCTCATCTAGTCCCATGAGCTAGTGTTTCTTACCTTACTGAGGGTACAGGTAACCATACTGGAAGTAACTTATAAGTTTATTAGTAGCTACTGGACATGCAGTCCACGAGACCATTAAAGAGCCCATCCCAAATTCCCAGTTACCACAAAACACCTGTCTGGTTAAGTAATTCACTCAAGATCACACAATAAACAAATGAAGGCTGAAAGACTCAAACCCTGTACCAAAGGTAGTAGCTCATTAACAGATTGTTAACTTAACCTTTTGCGCCATCTGCCAGATCTTGCTTGAGATCTTGTTGCAGGGAAGAAGAGCGAATGGGGTTCCCCACAGTGGAGTGAAATTTGCTCCAAGCATATAAGCTAGAGTGTTGGCTATATCTATTGGCTCCATTATGGAAATACTATTTTGTTTCTGCTCCTTATTTATTATTATTATTTTTTGCATGTGGTTGCAGATGGGTTTGTTTTTGTAGCCTGCCTGTTTGGGAAATTTTACCTCAGATTAAGCTCTGCTTCTTTTAATTGTTTTTGTGAGTTCTTTATGGATATAGTTTACCTTAACGTTGATGCATTGGGTTAAATAAAGTTTGAAGGTTTTCATGCTCTTTTATTTGCTCTGTATGTATGCAAGTTATTTAGAACATTGTTTCTCTTAGAAATAGATAGAAAATAGTAAGATTATACTAGCTGTTTTCTATATTTATGTCAGACTATTCTACAGTATTATTTTAAGCATTTTCCTGTGATGTCAACTCTTGACTAGCACTGTGAATTGAGGAGATTTGTCTTGTGTTATTATTATTTATTAAATATTTTAAACCTTTCAACTGTGGCTATTTTGTGTAGAGACAATTTAAGCTCTAGAGTACATTGCATGTATATACATGAAGTATCTTTTAAGCCTTTGAAAAAGGAAAACATCATGGGCATTTGGAAGCTGTGTCGCTGAAACACGTCAGGTCCTTATGGGGTCATTTGCTTATATTTTAAGGGCCTGCATTACAAGAATTTTATCAGGTAGTGAAAACTCTAGCTTGGCTCTGTCTCTTGCTGTGTTTAGTGAATAATTTATGTGTGACCTTTTTACCCTTTGGTTTAGTGCCTAGACTTACCACTGTGCAGCAAGAAGTATCTGTCTACATGTATGGGAATGCATTAAAGAAAATATGGTCTTCACATTTGTAGAGAACTGTTAATGCAGGTGTTATCAAACTTATTACCATCAAGGACTGCCATTTATTTATGAAACTTGCTGCCAGAGTCACACTGTAAGCACTGCCATGTATTTATGTTATGAAACTGCTGCTGGGCTTGCTCCGTTTACTCACTGTTTAAGTTGCTGGGCTTGCTCCGTTCACTGTTTAAGCTGCTGGGCTTGCTCCATTCACTGTTTAAGCTGCTGGTGATAACATGGGATGGTCTAGGTACCATATATTCTGTGAGTATAAGTAGTCAAACCTGTTTCTAAGACAGTAGTAGTTGTGTTTACAGTGACCTAACTTCTGACCATGAGCCCAGAGTCATAACAAAGTCTTTCTATAATGCACAGCTTATAAACAAATTGTGACTAGATCTAGAGATGTTATTGCCCCCCTTTACAAAGTGCTTTTTTATTTTCTTTATGCTGAAACTGCTGGGCTCTGATTACATTTTATGCTGAAAATGCTGTGTCTCTCTCTCTGCTGGGGTCTGTTTACATTTTATGCTGAAACTGCTGGGCTCCACTTACATTAACCTCTGCCTCAAACATAGACTTCAGAATATTGGCTAAGATAGCATAACCGGTGTTAGAGAAACCCATACCCAGGCTAATCCACAGTGGTCAATCTTTGTAAATGGCAGAACATCAGTTGAAAATTAGTAAGATGTCATAATATTTACAAAAAAAAAGTTTTTATGCTGGGCTGTGTACATTTTACGCTGAAAGATGTCATAATATTTTTACAAAAAAAAGTTCTATGCCAGGCTGTGTACATTTTATGCTGAAACTGTGTATAATGCCCCAGGTACTTATTCCTGGTGGACAGGATTACATAGGCTCAAACCCTGAGCCTTATGTACTACAGCCAGCCTTCTCTACCCACACCACCACATCTGATTCAGAGAGTTGAGCCCATAGCTCTCAGCCATCTAGATTAATCATTGAGAACAGAATTCACTAAATAATGATAGAGCTTTAAGCTTCAGTCTTCCTATCATTTTTGGAAACACATGGTAACACAAAACACTATTTCAGCAACTTTCTAAGATTATACAAGCAATATTTAAAAAAATGTGTCCCTGGTTTTGGCCCTTTGCCCCCCCCCCCAATAAATTTTGGCTTTTTTCACATTTCTTCTGCTGTGAAATTGAGAGATTTAGTTGTGTCAAGTGGATGGTGCACTGGTGCAGTGGTAGTGTTGCTGTCACATTGCAAGAGGTTCTCTGGTTTAATTCTTGGCTGGGTGCTTTTTGTGGGGAGTCTATGTCCTCCGTGTGCTTGTGTGGGTTTCCTTTGGTTGCTCTGGTTTCCTTCCATGTTACAAAGGCATGTACCTGGAGTCTCCCTGGGACTCTACTGAAAATTGGCTTTGCTTCAAGTTGGACTTTCCTGGTAAACAAATGTTAAAAAAAAATTTACAAGGAGCTAAGAGCTTCAGGGAAAGAGAAGTTTAGTGTTGCTTACTCCAAACCTGTTTGCATTGTTAGTAGCACAACAGGTAGCAGCCTTGCTTTTAATGCAGAAGGCAGTAGGTTCCACTCCCATAGTATGCAGATGGATCGCTGATACTGTACTGTATGCAGATGGATCGGAGGAGTTACCTAGTAACTATGAACCTATCAGTTTGCCATCCATTCCTTATTGCAATATTACTAGCTTATCATTTTTTAATAACATAGGCAATTTATTCTTCAAGGGCAACAGTCACTTTATTTGTAGATGAAACAATAAAATTTAAAGTAGTTTCCTGGTAACAACCTCTTCATTAGTTAGATATCCCTTTAATGTGGAATTATTTAGATGACTGACTTCTGCAGACATTTTGCATATTTACTGATACTGGTGGATTGTAATGACAGAAGTTTCAGTGGCCTTTTATGGTTGAAATTTTCTGAAATGGGTAGTTTTGTCATTATTGGTTCATACATTTTTGTTTGATTGCTTACTAGAAGGCTGTTCAAAACTACAAATTTAAAATGCAGTCTAAAAGCTGGTGCTGTATTATACAAGGAATATAATTTAATACAATCAGGAAGGTGACTCAAAGAATGCATACATGTATGCATGGCCCAAAAAATGCGTTTGAAAACAGCCCAGAGGAAAGTGTGAAAGGCTCAAAATCATGGGCAAATTTTAATCTTTACTCTTGTTACCAAAGCAATGGATGAAGGTAGAACAGTTTACACCACATTACCTTGACTTGACCAAGCCTTTTGACACAATCCCCTATTCAGGTGTAGCACAAAAGATGAATAATGTAGGAGCAAACACTTGCGTCATTAGCTGGATTGCCAACTTGCTCACAGGATACAGGAGGTCAAAATAGGGGAAGAGACCAGTCACCAATGGAGTCCCTCAGGGTTCGGTGCTGAGACTTTTTTTCTGTTTGGCATATACATCTCAAAAGTAAAAGGAAACACCAAAGGGCTTTGGCCGGCTATGTTTGAGATGACTGCAAGCTAGGAGCAGTTATTGAATACCTAAATGACTTAACAATCATGCAGGAAGGTTTGTCCCAAATAATAACTAGTGTCAAAATCATGACAATGCCCTCTGAGAACTGACCCGATTGTTTGGCATTTGGGAACTTGTGTGTAGAGTGACCTAATTTTTGACCAACATGTGCCCAGAGTCATAAGAAAGCCCTTCTATATTGCACAGCTTGTAAACAAATTAATTGTGACTAGATCTAGAGATGTTGTCCCACTTTACAAAGCTCTGATTAGGTCAGTCATTTTGTATAATGCCCACTTTGGCATGTATCTGTCCAGCCCCACAAAACAATTGGGATACCTTACTAAAAGGATACAAGTCCTAAACAATAGGTCTTGCATGGACCACCTCAAAGATTTATTACTATACTCAGTATCCTACAGAGTGCTTAGAGGTGACATGTCTGGTATACAAGACATTCTCCGACCTAACGGAGATGGACCTACTGAATGTCAGCAAGTCAAATGGCATCAGAATTACTCAGTCCAGGTATGTAAACTGAATGTTGTGGAGAGCTGGTTATATATCACAGAGGCTACCACTGTTCCAGAACAGACTATCCATAAAAGTAAAACAAAGCTCATCCATCCATATTCAAATGCAACTTGGATCTAAGGATGGGTAATAGAAAATGTACTCTGGGATTGCCCCTCATGCCACTAATGGATAGAGGCAGTTTCTAAATGCTGCATCCCTTACATGGGTCTCCTCAAATTATCTATGGTATGATCACAGTTATTCTCACTAGGGCTAATATACAATTATCAGCCATGGGATAGGTAAGACCAATCAGAAAATGTTAATTTAAGCACCAAAAGCTTAAAATGTCCTTCAAGTCATAGGTCTCAACCTGCTAAGAGGCCAATGTGGAACACAGACCACTGCAATGTGTGACAAATGATTAAATGTGGAACACCCTATTTTCGCACAGTGCAAAAAGCGTACCATGGCCATGGCTGTTCTATCAAAATATATAGGAATGTGAATGCCACCTTTAAAATACTGTCCTCTCTCTACTATTTTGTGCTGACAGCCCTCTGTACTTTCCAGAATTCCATGCAAATAAAAGTCATGTACACTCTGCATATGTGGTACATAAACAAACAAGGAGGAACCAGGTCTTACCCCCTTTGCCAGGAGGGGCTGAGAGAATGGCAGTGGGCGACCTCCTCCCAACGCTTTCTGATAGCAATGCACATTTTTTGGAAATCCAACATGATAGCAGACAGACTCAGCAGAGCGATCCACAAATGAGACTAACATTTGTGGAACAAAGATAAGTCATGAAGACAAAGGAAAAAATTAAATGAAACCTTGCACCTAATATTTCTCGGTCTCAGGAGAAAAACAAAACTGCAATTAATTCTGCTAAGCTCATCTACATAAAAGAAAATAGGCAGTCCTCTTCTCCTAAATACTTCTATAAAACAGTAAAATCGCTAAATGGACAGATCACAGACACAAAAGCACATGACCTTTAACCCAGCCACTGAGCCCTCCCAAAAAAGCTACATTTACATATTCCTGCAGAAACTTTCTATTAGAAACTATTACTACTCTGGCAAACTCAATTCCATCCCATATCTCTCTCCACAAAGATTTAATGACAACACCCCCATTCACAACTCTATCCTATGGCTGAGTAGTGCCCTATATTCTATTTTAAAAAGCTTATTGTCAAAGAAACAATCTCAGACTTTAAAGCTAGCCACCACTTCAAGGGCAACATTTAACAAGTTGTACTTTAACTTCATAAAATTAGCACAATCTTGTATTGCCAAACCTCTTACTCATGCCCAGACCATAGCTACGATACAAAGTCAGCAGAAACTGTTGATAAAATGTAATATAC
Organism: Protopterus annectens; assembly: GCF_019279795.1. NCBI lineage: Eukaryota > Metazoa > Chordata > Ceratodontiformes > Protopteridae > Protopterus > Protopterus annectens. The sequence goes on from NC_056741.1 coordinate 1,364,377,883, forward strand.
TTAGTAGCAAATAGCTACATAACAGTATTCAAGTGCAACTATTTAAAACAATAATCTTCAGCACCTGGTTTTCCAGCTCCTCCACATTTTCTTCCAACTAAATCCATTAACTCAACCAGTCAAGGACAAATCAGGGAAGAATCAGAGACAAATAAAGAATTTTATTTATTTTACATTTGTTGACCGGGCTAGTCTAACTGGATACATGTCCATTTTCAGTAGAGGCCCGGGGAGAAAAGCTCCACTTTAAACTAAATAAATCAAGACAAACAAAATTCCATGCAATATATATACAGTACATAAACCTGAAGAATTATTTCATCAAGTTGAGTTATACAGAACTACAAATATACAGATTGTGACTACTGAGTTTAATAAGGTAAAATACAGTATTGTTACCAAGGCAAAGAGATAGATATTCTTGATTAGTATATTGGGTATGAATGTGCCTTTGTAAAGTTGTAAATTGGTTATGAAAAAGTGTATAACACTGAGAAGTAAAAGAATTATTGAATGTATGTACATGGGGAAGTAGTTACAATCATAGTGAAAGAAATAGATTGGTTTATATACAAGTTAGAAAGATAAGAGCTCTCTGAAGAAAGCAAGGTTGTTAGGAGCATATTCAGTGCAAGCAGCTTGGGAATAAGATACTAAGAAGGGGGTGCGGGATGAATTTGCTAATACTGAAAAGAGGGTTATTGGAAGAGAGTTGTAGAGTAATGTTATATTGGGGGGGGGGGGTTAGTCAGGGTTAGTACAAGGACAAAGCCATTGTGTTTTTAGTTGAATCTTTAGTTGCTTTTTAAAGAGTGGTAATGATGAGAGAGATGTAAGTTTAATGGGAAGCTTGTTCCAAATCTTCCCCACTGAATTAGAGAAAAGAGAATCACCTGCCTTGTTGTGGGATTTCTGAATGGTAACCAGTAGTTTATTTGCTGAGTGAACGTTAGTAAGGTTTGAGTACGGGGAGATGAGGCTACTGAGAATAGGAGTATTACTAGGCTGGTACAGAATTTTATGGGTAATGGAGAGTTGTTGAGAATTAGTCAAGAACATTTAAAAATATTGCTACCATTAGTTTTAACATTGACAGAATAAGATAATGTGAATTATTGAAGTCTGAAACTCAAATGTATGAGCAAATCCCCACACACACAGACAATGGTCAGTACTGGAGAGAAAGGGTGTATACTTTGGGCGTGTCATGGTTATTTTACTAGTAGTCAGGTATAAAGTTGGCAAGGTTGCAACACATTGATCATAACTGTATAAGCTGCAACTAACCAACTAGTATTTGTCACAGGAAGTCCATCCTTGCTGTGTTCCTTTTCAACATGTTTGTGTGACAGGTGAGTTGGTATATATAAGTAAGGAGTTTTGGGGGTGAATGGGAATTGCCCTCCCTGTAAAATAGTAGGGTGGTAGGGGACAGCTTAATGGTTGAAGGAGTACTGGAGCCAAAAGAAAAAATATATATATGGAACTGTAAGTTAGGGAACACAAAGCTCAAATTACCTGTTCCCTTTTCTTTGTGATTGGTGCTGCAAATACAAGATGTCTACTGATCTGCTTTTCAGAGCTTTATGCATGAATGCGCTTGTCTTGTAGGTGAATTTTTACTTTAGTTCTAAACTGAAGTTTAGCTATTTTTAGCAGTTCAAAATAATTCTTTGTTATTTTAGTAGTCTATTAAGGGCTATCACCCAACTCAACAGGACTATCTGGAACCTAAGTAAGCACAAGACCAATGAAGCAGATTGGGTCACAGGAATGCATACTTTTGCTCAAGACCAATAAAGAAGCTTTATACAAGAAAAAAAACATTAATTTTTACAAAACTTTCTGGTTTTAAAATCTGCAGCATTGAAACAGTTCAATACATTTACCCTACGCTCCTCTAATGCAACCTCCAACATCAAAATCTGCAGAAAATACCTGATTTTGCCTGACACGGCTGCCCTTACCTCCTTACACCTTGTGATTTTTCTGGTAAAACAAAGAAGATTTCAGTCTGTGAATAATGCCACACGTAGGTGTTCCCTGCTTCTTATTCTTCATAAAATGCACAGCGATGCAAAACCTGTTAGTGTATTAGCTTTCTGCATGGTGCAAAAAGCTAGTAGCAGTACATGACTTGCCGCATTTTGTTTCTCCTGATTGGCTCCCTTTACATTTACTTGACTGGTTCTTATAGTCCTGATTGGCTATAATTGCGACATAAGATCCAGTCAAAAAGCACAGAGCAGAGCATTCACTGTACAATGCGGAACGGCGGAACAGTGGGTTAATTCATTTGCAGATGCGAAGCATTCCGCACAATCCAGAGCACTTGGCTGCTCAGCTCCAAGTGAACCTATGTTGTGGTACTAAACAGTTATAAAATTGCCCTTTTTAGATCACTAAGTGCCCCTGTCACCCTCTGCCCCAGTCTTTAACAGCAACTTATGTTTAAGAATGACCTTTCCATCCAGTCGCATATCACGCAGATGCAGAAAACAGATGGTTTTACGTCTTCATCTTCTGCTCCTGGGCAGAATTTGAATTTCAGAAGACATTTGGACTGCGGACAAAGGTACAAGTGAGAGCTAGGTGTGTGCGTGTGTGTTTAAGTGTTTAAAAGTGTAAGAGGTATGTGTGTGTGAAATAGGTAGGGGTGTGTGGATGTAAGAAGTAGGTAGGTAGGGGTGTGTGAATGTAAGAAGTAGGTAGGTAGGTACATGTAAACAATACAGTCAAGAGGCTGATTGTTAATATGCATCTATCTTGTAACTCTGCTAATGCCACTCAGGCTCAAACATTTTATTCACATAAAAGAAAGGGATTCAAAGTAAATCTTAGCAAAACCAGTGCAATGATTTTCAATGTCCCCAAACTGTAAGTCTTTCAGTGGCCCTGATCATGGTCTTCTATATACTGCTGAGTTCCCAAAATATCTTGGCGTCTGGGTTGAGCCATCACTTATTTTCACCACTTATACATGCAGCATGAGGAATAAAATTACATCACTGTAGTAAAATGCAATTTGTTTCCACAATGGTAACTGAACAAGAAAGGTTTGCAGTTGGATAAGAGGTACTTCTTACATCTCTGAACACCCCCTTTCCACCAGTGGCTCCATCTCTTCTAGAAATATAGAACACAAAAAGCACTTCAGAACTGTATCTGCCACTTTACTGTAGCAGCAGGCAAGATGTTCTATCACTTTCAAGCAGTTAGCTGGCAAGACGATTTAGAGGCACATTTCTGTCAAACAACAGCATTATATGCCTGCCTATAGACCTAAATATCCATTAATGAGATGCTATTTCCCCATTTTGACTACAATGGTAAACATAATGAGGCTACTGACATCAGTTCTCTTCCTCTTAATGAGGTACATAATGGTTGCTTATGTTAGGCTGATAAATACATCAAGAACTAAGCATATGAGATTATGGAAACATAGATTGAAAGGTGAATATTTAATACAGTGGACTGTGTGTATGTAGGAAGTAGGTAGGTAAAGGTGTGTGTGTGTGTGTGTGTAAGAGAGAGGGAAGGGTGTATGGGGGGATTCATACCTCAGTTATCCAGATTTTTGCCTCATATTTTCAGATTGTTTCTCATAAAACTAAAGTTGAGTTTTAGACTTCATCTCCTCAGAAAATGCATACTAATGCAAACAATTTTGTTCTATCCACTTTCTAAGGAGGTTGGGGGATGTATGTGTGTGCCATACCTCTCAACTGTACAGATTTTCACTGAGACTGAGGTATGTGTGTGTGAGAGAGAGAGAGAGAGAGAGAAATGCCATATTTAGAGTTAGTGGGTGGAAATTATTTTCAAGGAATTGTGAGCTTCAAGGGAAGAGTTTACTACTGTTCATGCTAAGTCTGCTTAAAATGTGCAACTGTTTTGTTTAGCAAATGGTATCACTAATGTGGTGTAGAATTTCAAAACAGTCAGTAGCACAGCAGGTAGCATACTTGCATCTTGATGTAGAGGGCTGTAGGTTCTACTCCCACTGCATGTAGATTTGTATTTTAAGGGGGTGGAGTGCTGCAGTCCTGAGTACATCCTGCTTTGGATGAGATGCCTAGTAACTATGAACCTGTGTTTCCGCTTGCCACTTATTCCTATTGCAATATACAAGCTTAGCATTTTTTTTTATGTAACAGACAATTTATTGTTTAAGGGCAGTAGGCACTGAATTTGTAGATGAACCACTGAAATATAAAGCTGTTTTCTAGCAACAACCTCTCCATTAGTTTCAGATCTCTTCAATGTGAAATTATTCAGATGACTTTTACTTCTGCAGAGATTGTGCATATTGACTGATATTGGTAGATTGTAATGATAGACTTTTAAGTGGCCTTTTATGGTTGAAATGCTCTGAATTGGGCAATTTGTCATTATTTGTTCATATGTTTTGTTCATTGCTTACTGGAAAAAATGTTCAAAACTAAAAAAAAAAAATGTATCTGCTTTTACTGTATTTGTGTTTCTTCCTATTTTATTTTGCTTTTGCGTCATCTTAAAAGTACTCAATTGTATTTATTACTGCTTGGTGTAACTCATTGTAAGCCTTTTAGTTTAAGCACCTGGGCTTCAGACCAGTTGTTTTACATTAAGAAGGTTTGTGGTCTGCAATGTAGTGGCAGAACAGGTAGCTTACATCCTTCTAAGTTGGGAACTGCTGATTGAGGGCTCAGTGTCTGTTATTCTAAAAGTGTATTAATTCTGGTTTAAGCACTTGGGCTTCAGGCCAGCTATTTTACATTAAGAGGGTATGTGGTCTGCACTCTTGTGGGAGGAGAGGCTGGACTCTGCCCTTCTGAGCTGGGAATTTCTGGTTAAAGGCTTATAGTGCCTGCATATTTGAACTGCTTCTTACTGAAATTGGTACAATTGTTTGCTGTAGCATAGACTAGATCCAGGCCTGCTGAATCTAGCTTTGTTTGTATAACTTGAGCACTAATCCAGGCATTTAAAGTATTCAATTGTATTTATTACTGCTTGGTAGTAACTTGATTAAAGTGTAGCTATCATTCTAAGTCTTTTGGATTAAACACTTGGGCTTCAGACCAGTTGTTTTACATTAAGAAGGTTTGTGGCCTGCACTGTGGTGGCAGGACAGGTAGCTTACATCCTTCTAAGTTGGGAACTGCTGATTGAAGGCTCAGTGGCTGTTATTCTAAAAGTGTATTAGTTCTGGTTTAAGCACTTGGGCTTCAGGCCAGTTATTTTACAGTAAGAAGGTTTGTGGTCTGCACTCTTGTGGGAGGAGAGGCTGGACTCTGCCCTTCTGAGCTGGGAATTTCTGGTTAAAGGCTTATAGTGCCTGCATATTTGAACTGTTTCTTACTAAAACTGGTACACCTTGTTTGCTGTAGCATAGACTAGATCCAGGCCTGCTGAATCTAGCTTTGTTTGTATGCTTGTTGTTTGTTTGCTTGTTATTTCCCTGAAACGCTAATTCCACCCAAAACGAGGCTTTTCAGTGCTTCTGTGGATCCCTAGTGATATCTGCATTGCTTACTGTACTTATTTCCTTGTTTCACTTGAAAGAAAGTTACTGTTTGTCGTTTTTGCATTTAAGTTACCTGTAACACATTGCATTTAAGTTACCTGGCACTAGCTCACCAAAGCAATTACAGAAGTCAGCACTAAAAAAATTAAAAGCACTACACCCTCACAAACTCCCCTTGAGTACCTTGTTCCCCATTGGCCCTTTTTTCAATTATAAAGGAATTCCCAATACTATTCTAGCATGTCCAAAGGTCAATTGTCAATCTCCTCTCCGGTCCAGCTGGTGAATCTGGGAATCTTGAGGCAATGTTACAACTGCCTCATGTACACAGACAACCCTCTCCTCTTCCCAACAAATTCCAACACATGTGAGAGATGCAACCATATAGCCAAACTGGAGGCTAAGCTCTCTCAACTCAGTACTGGCGTAACCAGTCAGGAGGAGAAGGAAACCACACACACTACAATTCCAGTCTCACATAGACCTGCCACGACAGCAAACAAAACACATAAACACACAAAAACATACTCGGAGGCTCTAAATAAAAATCTGCCTAAGCAGCAGAGACCTCCAAAGCAGACATCCAAGCAACCGCTACCCCAAAACAAAACACGTGCAACACATAGCTCACAAAGCCAGTGTGCCGAACAGTCACAGCCCTTAAGGCTAAACAACACACCCGATACACTTGTAATAGGTGACTCTATCGTCAGGCACACTGACGTCCCGCTCACCAGGCTGAACAAGGAGAAGGTCACGGTGAGCTGTCTGTCGGGCGCTAGGATCCGCCACATAACACAAGCACTCGGGTCACTCCAAGGCAAGTACAAATATGACTCAGTCATTGTCCATGCTGGTGTGAATGACCCGAGACGTACCTCCCTGGACTACATGAAAAGAGACAGAGGAGCTCTCTGAGCATGTAGCCCAGGCCGGTATGACCCTGACCTTGAGTAGCATCTTACCCTCATCAAGAATGATGCCACAATATGAAGACAAGATGATCAATTTCAACAATTGGCTTAAGTATTGGTGTCATTCAAAGGGGATCCAATGCCTGTCAGCCTGGGATGACATGCTCGACAAGCCACGATGCTTCGCTAGGGACGGCTTGCACCTGTCACCCCTGGGCTTTAGGATATTGGCAAAGGCTCTTGCTACCTCCATATGCCTTTTTTTAGGCAAGGCTCAAAAGACAAACACCTCCATAGGTATCACAAAGGATAAGAAACTAAGAGTAATGCTACTCAACGCCAGAAGTCTAAACCTCAAGATGCACGCACTCGAAACTCTCCTTAGCATGGAGAACATAGATATCTGTGCAGTAACAGAAACCTGGTTCAAGGCTCCCGAGAGCACCCCAGCACTACCAGGTTATACCTCATACCATGCTTTTCCTCCCCAAAACTTGCACCGAACCACAAAAGGAGGGGGAGTATCAATATTCGTCAAAGATACCCACACCTCCAGGTTGGTGGCACAGCACGAAGCATCAGAGACTATCCATGTGCAACTAACAGTGGGTAAAACTGCCTTCCAGTTTATAGCCTGCTACAGACCACCCTCCCAAACCCAAGAATCCCACTCGGCCTTCCTGACAACACTGGAAAATATGAAGGTCTCTCCAAACACCATTATATTGGATGACTTCAACTACCCAAACATGGCCTGAGAGCATTACTCTAGCTCCAACACCCTAGCCCAAAGGTTCCTAGAATTTATAAACTCAAATGCTATGGAAAAAATTGTTACCACTCCCACAAGAGGGGAAAACATACTGGACCTGATCATTACCAACATGGGGACTCAGAAGTTTATCCCTCACTGGTAAGATCAGACCATAAACTAATCTCACTGGATATTCACATCCCGACCCCACCCTCTGCCCAGAAAACCACAGTGAAAAACTTCTCTAAAGCAAATTTCACACTCCTCAAAACCGAGGTGGAATCCTTCAAAGCCCCCAGGCCTGTGGAAAATATGGCCCAGACCGCAGAATCCTTTATAAACACATTCTATGAACACCTTCAGGAATGCATGGATCATGAAATCCCAAATAAAACCATGACCCAATCCTCCAAAGGCAGACATCCTGTCTGGTGGACCCCAGCCATAAACAAACTATACAATAGAAGGAGGAAGCTACTACATGATAGAGCAAAATCCCAAAAAGGGAAGGCATCTCTGATCAGTATTAGCAAACAACTACGAGCACTCATAAAATTGTCTAAGGCCAGCTTCGAGAGAATAACTGCACAGGACACTAAGGATAATCACAAAGCTTTCTTTAGTTATGTTATGAACCTGGGTGGGAATTCCCAGATATGCTCAGAATTAGTCCAAAATGACAAAAAATACACCGAACCCACAGACATTGCCAACATCCTAGCTGACAGGTTCAGCGCAAACTTCTCCCCTCCCCCCACCAAAAGGACAAATATCTATCCCAGCAGAGTGCTGCCCCCCCTGACATCTCAGATGCTCAGGTAAGAGCCGCCCTCTCAAAAGCAAAAAACACAGCATCAATGGGACCAGACGGTGTCCCAGGCTGCGTCCTACATGAACTCCAAGAAGAGCTAAACCCAAACATAAAACTACTGTTCAATCTCAGCCTCACTACAGGATATGTACCCAAAGAGTGGCGTACAGCAACAGTGGTCTCTCTCCACAAAGGTGGTGCCTCAACGGATCCTGGAAACTATCGCCCCATAAGCCTGACTAGCTTGGTCTGCAAAGCTATGGAAAAGATCATCATGGACCTCATAAATAAAGATATTGGGGACCTACAGACACTGGATCCTACCCAGTTTGGCTTTAAGGGCAGATCCTGCCTCTTAAACCTGGTTGATTTCTTTGAAACAGTCACCAAGGCCATTGACGAGGGGAAGGTGGTCCACACAGCCTACCTGGACCTCGCAAAAGCCTTTGATACAATACCCCACTCGGGCATTATAGATAAGATCACCAGCTTAAATATAAACCCCTATGTCACTACATGGGTTGCAAACTGGCTCAAGGACAGAACCCACATGGTTAGAATTGCTGGAGCCATGTCAGACTCCAAACCAGCTACAAGTGGCATCCTACAAGGCTCAGTCCTGGGACCTCTCTTGTTCAGTATATATTTCTCGGAGGTACAGGCCAACACGGAAGGACTGTGGCTGACCAAGTTCGCAGATGACTGCAAACTGGGCGCCATAATCGATTCTCCAGCCGACACAAGCATCCTCCAAAAGGGCCTCATGGAAACAGACAACTGGTGCCAGAGCCATGGCCTCAAGTTAAACACCAAAAAGTGTATAGTCATCCCCTTTGGCAAAAACAAAGTGCCCACAAATTACCACATAGGTGGTAATCCATTAAGTACAGAAGAAGTAATTAGGGACCTGGGGACCCAAGTTGATAGCAATCTCTCATTTGACAACCACGTGGCCAAAGTGGTTAGAAAACATTTTATATAGCCCATCTAATCATGAAGGGATTCACATCTAGATCAGGGGGGGGTCATCGTGCTTCTTTACTCATCCCTCATCAGGCCCATAATTGAGTACAATGCCCCTTTTGGGATGTACCTTACCAGACACCTGCAGCAACTGGAAAGACCCCCAAAAGTACCTCACCAAGAGGATCAAAGGGCTCAAACAGATGCCATATGCTGCCCGGTTAAAGAAACTCCAGCTCTATTCAGTGGCATACCACCTGCTCAGAGGCGATCTGTGCCTGACGTATAAAGCCATGTCCAACCCGGAATTAATGGACACGCTGCACCTCAGAAAATCCAAATCCCATCGAGCTACGTGCTCGAGAGACTTGAACCTCAGCACTGAAATAAATAGGACATGCTGGAGGGACAGATTCATAACCCAGAGGCTCCCTTCATCCATTGTTCTGGGAACATGATTTATTTAGACAGCAGCCAACTCTCCATTCAAGTTCTTCTCGGCCATTACTCCATCTAATCTATCTGAAATTGGCTCCAGCGGTCCTAGAGTCAGGGGCCTGCATGCATTTTCTGAATGCACTGCTGACATTGATGGAGATCTGATATTTGTACGTATGCCACTTCAATGCTGACCATGTGGCACTTAGCTTGGGACAGCATGCTAGCTGTTGCCCACATGTCTAACTCCAGAGAAGTTGGATAGAGGCTCTATCCTCAAATTTCTTGTGGTAATACTTATTTTTCTGTACCTTCTATGGGAAAAGGGTTTCCCTTAAAGAAGCTGGTCAATGCTTGGGTGTTTGCAAAATGGCTTTTATTTTTTCTGCATTAACCACTTCTGCAGCATGGATACTGCTTCTCCAGGTTTTCCTAGAAAAATATGTGCAAAATTGGAACTCAGGTGAAAGTCGAGACCTTCCCAGGCAAACACACACTTTGCAAGTCTTTGCAGATGACCTAAAGCTGGCAGTCCCAAAGTTACTTCAGGCCTACAATAGATTAGTACAACTCTCCTTACATTCAGAAGCCTAAAGGGTGCTCTGAGATAACCTCTCTCCTTTCATGTTGTAAAAGACACAGAACTATTTGGCCTCCTCTTTCTTTCCAAAACAAGTGGCTCTACAAACACAAGTACTAGGGACCTAAATCTACAGCAACAAATAAACAATTATAACTGGAGACATAGGTTCCTAACTCAAAGTATTCATAAAATATGGAAAATGTTACCACTACAGGTCAAAGTACTATAACGACTACCTTTTCATTTATTTATTTTTTTATTCATCCTTTGTTGACTGAGTTAGTCTCTCTAGGCTAGTAGCCTTTTTCAGGGGAGATCAGAGGTGGGATATGTTTATTTATTTTATTTTACATTTATTGACTGGGCTAGTTTGGCTGGATATATGTCCATTTTCAGCAGAGGCCCGAGGAGAAAAGCTCCACTATATATACTAGTAAATAACATAAAACAGCACAGTAAGAAACAAATATAAAAATCAAGAAACTATTCCAACGTAGCATAGTGACAGTACAGAAGTAATTTAACAGGTAAAAAAAATACAGCTAGGATCGTTAAATCCCATATTCTTTGCAGAAGCAGGAATTGTAAAAGACAATAAAATAATAACAAACAATAGAGTTTATACAATATTTACAGAATTAACAATTATGATAAACATTTGTGCCAGGCTATAGTTTTAAGAACCAGATGTACACAGCAGGAAGCAACATACAGGTTTAAATAATAGATGAGATAACAGACTGCAGTAATATATCTAGTGTAAAGAGAAAGTGACATTATAGGAATAGGAATATCCACGTGGATGCTAGGTGAGCTACACAGGAGGGGTAGTACTAGTGGGAGAGACAAGTAGAAGAGATGGATGTATAACAACAGGTAATGGAGAGAACATAATGAAAGTTGGATGCTGTGGTCAGTCAGGATATGAGCAAGGGCAAAGCCAGTGTGATTTGAAATAGTTCTTTAATTGTTTCTTGAAAAGTTGTGATGAGCCTAAAGTAGTCAGTTCTGAGGGAAGTTTATTCCAGTACGAGCCAACAACATTTGTGAACAGGGAGTCACCAGATTTATTGTGTGATTTGAGAGTAGCTACTAGCAGTTTGTTAGCTGAGCGAAGGAAGTACAATTCCTGTAAGGGGAAACAAGGTTAAGCATGGGTGTACAAGTAGGGTAATGGAGAATTTTATGGGTGATAACTAATTGATGTAGAAGAATAAGATTTTGAAGTTCAAGCCAGCCAAGTTTTTTTGAGGTTAACACAATGATGGGTACGAAATTGGGAACCTGTGGCAAACCTGTGCTAAATATGTGCTGCTACTTTATGGCTAGTCTTGATGACTGAATGGGTAGATACATATTTATGCACTGTTCCTTCCTGCATATGAAATGGGTAAAGATGTCTTCCAAATTTCACTAGCAGAAGTAAACACTAACACAGCAGAAGAATAATTACATTAATTGGACACTTATCTTTTTGAAGAAATCTTAGGAAGGGATATCTAGGGTATAGCAGAACTATGTGGGAAGAAGAAATGAAGGTGGCATGGATAAATTGCCTCTTTTACCTGAGATGCAAATGTGTTTCCTAGCAAATGGAACAGTAAGCATGGACTCAACAAGCCCACAGAGCTCGGGGAGTTAAGCCAGTTTATCAGACATCCAAGTCCCATAACTCATGAATTCTACAGCAAGTGATTCACACAAAGAACATCTGCAGAATGCATGGGGTAACACTGTTTTTTGGTATGTGGCATATGTCAATTGATGTTGGAAGAAACAGCCCAGGCAATATCTAACTACTTACAAATCTAACTATACAAATGACTTATAATAATGAGTAGTAGCCTATTTGTTACCCTGCCACAGAGTCACCCTTACAGCAAAATACTGAACTAATAATTTATATAGTTCTCTACCCTTCAACAGATCTTTACATGCTTCAGCCTAGCAATGACTATGCTGCACACATTGCTGTATAAACATAGGTACATCAATCAACTACAACAACACAAATTAAACAATACGTAACTTCTTACGCTAAACAAGGTTTCTGGGGAAAACTGCTCTTAAACAATACGCTGACTCAGGACAACTACTATAACAATATTTCAATTTAAGATCTTGCTTCCACAGAAAAAATTATACAGAGGTTAAATAAAGAGTGAGAAGAGAAAAAAGAAAGCAACAAAGAAATGCTTAGAAACTGGCTGAAATGAAACGAAAAAAAATGAAGCACCTGGAACCACTGTAGGCACGAACTCCAACTTTAACACACGAATAAAACCAAAAAACGCTTAACTTGTTCACCACGTTTTTCGTTAACAATGTAACTTCATCAGCAAATGCTACAATAGTTGAAACCAACCCCTTATATAAGTATAATTAACTAATTATCCAATACCTATTAAAGCAACCTTTAATAAATTAACCAACAATACCCACAAAGGAAGCTGAAGGACTAATTATAAATACATAGATTGAAAACATTTAAAACATGGGGTTGGTTTCAACCATTGTAGCATATGCTGACAAAGTTACTTTGTTAACGAAAAATGTGGTGAACAAGTTAAGCATTTTTTGGTTTTATTCGTGTGTTAATAAAGTTGGATTTCGTGCCTACAGTGGTTCCAAGTGCTTCGTTTTTTTGTATTGGTGAAGTTATTTGTGAGGCGCCTTTTTCTCATACATTTTGAGTGAGTTGGCTGAAATAAAAGCCTTATCTTTGTTTTCATAAATGATAGCACCAATTACACTGCTCTCCTAAGGATGCTGTAAGAAAAATCTTTAGAAGTATTTTATTATTAGTTTTTGTATGACTAGCTGGACTAGCTCAAGGACATTTTCAAGAACAAACAAAAGTGTAAAAAAAAAAAAAACAATTTCAGTGATAAAAAAAACATTAAATATGTCTGTAAGTGAAAAACAAAAGCTAGTCAAGATATGCAGAGTAAAGCAAACCATATATTTTAAAACAAACATCATATCCCATTGTAAGACAGCAGTAGACTATTAGACAGGATAAATTATCCAAACATAGATTTAGACAAGTCATAAATACAAGAAAATCCTATTCAGGAAGTTATGATCATAAACATTAAAACATAATGCAAAGAAACAGAGAAAAAAATGGGACCTAGACCCATGGTACAAAGAATTAAAGCCTTGACTTTATCCCAAATGATTTGTGTTTAATCAAAGGTAGGGGATCCAGCGGGACCAAGTAGGTGAGAATGGGAGTGAGCAGACTATGCCAGCCTGCCAATTCAGGAGAAGTGAAGCAGCTCAGTTCACTGAATCGGTGGCACTTGAAAACGTGAAGGTGCATCACTCATTACAAGGAGTCTAGTATGCCCATGCTGGACAGCAGTATCAAAACGTGTGGTAGTACACGTATCATTTATCTCCGAAGGGTGAAGCATGCAAGATTCCTAGTAAATGGAGACAGGGAGGGAGAAGATCCTGCAGACTGTCCTAACATCCAACTCTCGCCTCCACTTGGGAATGAATGGACCAAAGAACTGACAGAGGAGAGAAATGAAATGTAGTCCCTGGGCTGATCCTACAGACTAAAAAAGCAGAGAAAAACAGGCAACACTAGGGATGGTGAGAACTCTTGGGAACTCAGTTAGGCACATCATCTTATAAAATATCAACCCAGAGTGACATGTGGAAAGAACAGGCATAGACCATTCATATGGCACCAACAGTATAGATACCATGTAAACAGTGCTTAGCACCCACAACACCTACATGCAACATTTTACAGAATTTAAATATTATAGTACTTTATAAACAGATAGTGGTACAACATTCTTGCACTGTGTATAGTCTACAAAGGAGGCATTAACTACAGCAAATTTAGTATCAGAGCTGTTATCAGTATTAGTACATTTGTAGCTTCAGACGAAAGAAATACATTAGGCAGGTTCAAATGTAGTGTCACTTATTCTGAAAGGATACAGCAGCAGGATGTATACACTTGACAAAGGAGCAACAGACAGTAACAGGTGCAAGTTATAAAAACTATGAAATGAAGGCCTCACCTTGATATCCTCTAGCTGTATTTTCAGGTACCATTCATGGTGGGAATGCTTTTCTGCCAGGTATACTGCATGGGAGTAATATCCTGCTTGACGAAGCACCTTTATAGCAGTTTCTACTTCAAAATGTACTTCACTTACACTAGTCTAAGAAAAAGGAGGAAAACAATTGAAATACACCAGCACAATTTAATGAAAGCTCACAACATATACTTTTGCCACAGATTACTTATACAGGGACAGAGCAACTGTACCACTGCATCATGGAAGAAATTGAAGATACGAGGAGGTCACCTGACTTGCTCTTGATTGCACACAGTGTAGATTTTGGCACCCTAATGAAATGTTGGCAATCAAAATGCCGGAAAAAAACCCTGAAAACCTGGAAAAGAGCGAATCTCAAAAATCATTATTTTCCTTTAAACTTTTTTTGCGGGGTGGGAGGTAAGCCCCCCAAACCCCCAAACTTATATATACCAACTTTGAGTTTGCCATACCTCGAAGAAAAGGTAATATTTCAAGAAATGGTTTCTTGGACTTAGTATATGTAAGTATAATCTTTTGACCATTCAGTCTCTGTATTTCAGGACTTGCTCTAGCGGCTCTGACATTTCAAATGGTTAATATAGATAATTCCAAAGAAACAAACTGAAGGAAGCTTCAAATCAGAACCCTTACATTGTCAAATGTTCATGGTTCAACCATTTTACAAGTACAGTTCTGACAACTTGAATACTCTGCTAGAGAAACAATGTTTAGGGTTAAAAACCTAAAATGGCTACAGGTCAAGGTTTCTTGTTATATTAACAGATTTCACACTCCCAGAACCTCATAATTTATGTGCAAGAAAACAAAGTAACTTATTCCATTTCTCCCTCTGCATCACATATGCATATTAAGAATTAACTCAAACATTCATATAATGCACATTCTGTTTCATGTACATCGCTCTTTTTTTTTGGTGGGGAGGCAAATTCAAAACTCTGAATCCTCTATTGTGTTGTCCATAGCCAAGCCACTGACTGCATTCTGCTAGGAAGGCTCACCCCAACAGCAACCTCTAATCAGCAATAGGAGGACAGTGGTTGGTATCATGAAAAATCTGCTGAACATTTTAGCAGCTAACTTTACCATAAGATATTGGAAACACTACAGAGTATAAAAGTTTTAGAAAGAAACCTAAGTATATGTAATGGAAACATCAATGCCACTGCCCTAAAATCCATGATAAATTGCACACTTGCATCTCTACAAAGATGGGACGTGTATACCTTATCATACTTCTATCTTTTGTTTTAGTACCTTGCCACACTGCACTCTAACAGCATTTACACTTTACAGTGCTGCTACTTACTATACACATGAATGCATATAATATTATGTTTGGTACATGACTGTACATAATGCATTTTTCATTGTGAACATTACTACATGCACAACTTGCCTGTTTAAATTTGACACTTGTAGCTTTACATGTCTTTTATACTGCCATTAACCTCAGGTTATTATTAAAAAGCTTCTTTGGACTATCCAACCCCATAATACATACAAAAGCCCTGACTGCAACCTAGACTTTTGTGCTTGATCAGTGGCAGTGGACTGGGCTGTAGGAACTGAGGCTAGGAATCAGCAGCGATTGCCAGCTCAAAACCTAAGAGCGGGGAGGAGACTTTGGCTCACTTCTGTAAGACACCTGGGGTGAGAACGAGAGGTTTTGCTCATGAAACCTGGGGAATAATGTGATTATGGGGGTATGCATGCTCCCCCAATGCTGGCAGCAACTGTGGAGCCAAGGGAGGTTTCGGGAACTTCATGGGTGGGAGAGAGACAAACTGGGTCCATCACACTGATTTGCTCCATAGTGTCTTGTCAGTCTCATGCTTCTCTACAGAGAATGAATGCTGTTACGACAGCCTCCAGGCAGGAAATGGAAAGGTCATAGAACTCTTGCTTGGAGTAGCAGACAGCTGGCTCTTGCCATAGAACAGGAACAATGGGTCACTGCTGACAAAGGATAGGGAGCCTCAAGCCAAAATCCAATGGAAAAAAGGGCCACTGGACCAAATTCACCAACCCTATTAATAACTGTAAAGTCAATCAATTATTGGCCCTATGCTGAAGGCGTGGGAGATTTAATGTTATATAATATAATTTAATATAATAATATAGTATAAACTGCTAGGCTTAGAGAGGCCAACAGGAGCTCGGTATATCAGACTACCGCTTAATTATCACATGATATAGAAAAAAGGCCATAAAGACAGACATCAAAGCAGGCATCCCAAGTCACACAAAGATATTCAAACTTACCATCCTTTTTTAGCACTCCTAGAAGCAAAGCACAACCCTGAACCCTCCTCACCCATACCATACACAGAAGCTCTGCCTTCACACCACCCAGCCAGCTCTTACAAATACATTTTATCCAGTCTACTCTAGGTACTCCATGAATCCGAAGAGTGAAGGGGTACCTTTTTAGATTTGTTTTCCATTCACATTTACACATTTCATGGTGCTGTAGCTCATTATAACGCTAACATCTGATATGCATTGAACAGACTACAAACTAAACATTTCTCGATCTGTATAATTCATAATGACATCATGTGAAGATAAATTTGTATAGCAATCATTCCAGTCCCTAAAGTCAAGAATGTTTTCAAAGGCAGGAAACCACTATTTGATTTACGCAAAACACTTCAAAAATGTTCAAGTGTAAGCTCATGAAAAAAAGTGATGCAGCCCCCAAGGTTATATATCCTAACAAAACTCAAAGATAATTTTGATAACTTGCCGAGATGAACTGAATGACATGAACTGGAAGACAAAAACTCAAAGCAGTCTTGATACAATTAATTTTAATGGGAGATGGCTCTTTCCAAACTTACCTTAATGAATTCTTCCAGTTTGGAGCTGTCTTTCAGTTTTGTGTAGCAGTTCAGTAGGAGTGTGGTGTGGTCAGCATTGGCAAGAGAGTGCTGGTGCAAAGCCTGCAAGTATGCAGTTAAGTTGTGGATCCTCTGAGCATCAAGGAACTTACGAATCACATAGGAAGGCTCAAGCTTGCCAATGGTGCTGTAGGAAGAAATAAAGTAGTAATGCAAATGATCTCACTAAAACAGGAAAAGTGACTTATATAAAAGGGACGAGTACTAGGGTGCTGTGCATCAGGCTACCACATATGCTGCTAAAAGTGGAAATGTGAGCTTATTTCCAATATTTGTCCCTTTCAACATGAAACCGTGGTAATGGAAAAGGTCTTAAATGCTCTTCAGTCAATGTATGCAACCCTACTGTACTGTCCCACTTACAGTAAATGGCTTATTTCACTAGTTCTTATGCGTTACTTACAGTATTGGTAAAGTGAACAAAAATAACCTTGTCTATACATCTCAGATTGAATATTTCTAAATTATATACAACTTAAGTTGCACTACTTTCTGTTGTCCAATACTGATATAAAAACGAGGGGTAAGGGAAGGAGTTATTTATTCAAATAAAGAAATTGTTGAATGTCAGTTAAGTATCTAACTGAATGGAAGACAGATTCAGCCAGGGCAACCTGAAGATGTTGGGATATTTTGTAGGCATCCTAATGATTATGGACATCAGCTAGGTACGACAACTCTGTGTTTCCAAACTTTAGCCAAACAGTCCACTTATGCTGTGCTGACAAGACCATAACAAGGCTGAAACATGCATGTCCACAGCTAGTGGGGTTTGACTTTACTGACCTGAATTTGTCCAAAACAGACCTAAAAAGAAAAAGTCGTAGGCATTCAGAACTGCTGTATGACTTAAACACCTGATGTCCTTAAGATGACATTTGCATATATCCCATGTTACCTCTAATACAAGAGGTTATAAGGAATCAAACAGTGGAAAATCTAGCTTGGCTGGGTTTTCCTTTTAGTTTTTCTAATGATGTGTTTTATATTTATGCATCTTATAAGAATTCCATTTTTTTTTACTGAACTGCCTTAGGGGATCTGATACATGGCCTATTACATACACCTATGGCAACCAGCATTTTAGTCGACTTTTCTGCCAGTCCGGAAGCATATTCAGTTTTCATCTTGGGGTTATTTGAGCTCTGCACACAAGACTGGGTGAAACAAATGCCCAGAATATATGTGCTCCAAGTCCGAGTCCTCATTAGACCAGAAATGTAGAAAAAAAAAATCTACATATTTTACTAGAAAAATGAAACATTTTCCAGTTGTTATACACTGGGGCTACAATGCCAGAATTTAACTTGGGGACGAATAACAATTTTGTCTGTTTTATAGATGATCATCGTGTTGACACTGTTAAAGTTTCATAATGAAACCACAAAGGAGGACTGAGATATAGCCTTTCATACACAGGTGTCAGATAGTTTTAAATTATATGCCTTTAGTGCCACAATCTGGACATTCTGCATTACAGGCACATTCCATTGGGAAAATTGTGTTAATTTCTTTTCAGTATGAAGAATATAATTATGGTCTAGAAAATTCTGCACCAAGTTACTGCATGAAAACTAGGAAAAAAAGAATCTTACATAGTTTGCCACAAATATAAAAACACATATACACACTTATATATACACAAACATGGGTCTCCTTTGTTTAATCAAAATTATACTTACCCACTGAACACTTAATGACCCAAAGCAACAAATTTTCAATATTCTTTTACAGGGAAACTAACTACTTGACTACCAGGACAGAAAAAAAAGGAAGCAAATTAAACCCAACTCCATGGGGGAAAAGGGCAAAGTTCACCCTGGTGGCCAAATTGTTAGTTTCCCTGTAAAAATATTGGTGATTTTTTGCTTTGAGTTAAGTATTCAGTGAAGTCAGGTAGACCCATATATATATATATATATATATATATATATATATATATATATATATATATATATATATATATATATACATACATACATACATATACACACACACAATGTTTATGTTTGTGTGTACGAGAAATGTCTATTAAATTATAAAAAATGTTAACATCCGGAAGCAAGGCCCTGCACACCCCACCCATGCATTGTGGGGGCTGCATCTCCAAACCGTTTGTTAATTAAATAATCCAAATCAAGACTGCACAACACTGAAGAAAGGGCATATTCTCCAATCCCGGTACTAGAGCGATCTCACACAATTGCTGATTAAATATTTTGCCAACCGAACTATACTGACTATATCAACAGTCAACTTAAGCAATGCCTTATAAATATATATAAAGAAGTCCAAAGACACACTGAAGGCAAAATGTAAAAGCATAGATTTGTTCAGTAATTCCACATAATCCAACAAAACAAAACGGCTGATTTTTTGGCTTCCAGTCTGAAACAAAAACATAGCATCTCCGGTAACTTAATTAGTGTTTAGTTCACACAACTCCTCCAGGCAGGCAGTCTTTTGAAAAAAGAAAATCCAAGGCTGCAAGCCTCTCCCACTTTCAGCTTCCAGTTCTATAAAACAAAACAACAACAAAAAAAAAAACTCCTCAAAGTACACTCCACAGCTTATCCCTGACTAAGCTTAAACCATCCATTCTTCCAGATTTTTCCTACAGATTATCCTCCAGGCAAGGCATTTTGCTTACATACATTAACTGGCAATTAAGATACAGTTAACATAGGTTATTCAACTGACTACCTGCTGGGGGAACATTTCTACTCTCCATCCTGCAGTATACTTAAATGTACACTTTCCAAATTCAACATTTACATTCAAAGACATAGTACACACATTTACCAATCAACATGTTAAAAATGCGCATACATAGAAACAACAAAAAATCTTTTTTCCACAGTCAAGCCCCCCCCCCCCCCCCCCCAAAAAAAATGAAACAACAAAACATGCTCAAATCACCCTGGTATATGGATTACTCAGAGAATTCAAAATACTTATTCAGTAAGTACTTTCATCTTTATTCATACTTCAGACTATTAAACCAATACAATCCACTCACATAAAAATGGCCTCTTAGTCTTAGGAGGACCACCATATTCCACAAATAAGAAACATCGGACACTAAAAAAATATATATATATAAAAAAAAAAGAGACATTCATCCTCCCATGTAGGAAGGACAGAAAGGCAGATATCCTTTCTATTTTATTAAAATTGAAAAATAAATATAATTCTCTTTTTAAATATTATTTGAATTGTAAATTTGTGGTGGTGCTGTGGTAGCGTTGTCGTCTCACAGTAAGACGCTGTCCGGTTCGATTCTCAGCTAGAGTGTCTTCTGCGTGGAGACATGCATGAATGGGCGTACCTTCGTTGAAGGTTGTGCATTAGGGCTGGTAACTCGGCACGCAAAAATCAACTACCAATCATTAGCGGACCGGAGTTCCGCTGTGGCGACCCCTAGCCGGGAAAAGCCGAAAGACACAAACAAATTTGAATTGTAAATTTATGCATTTTAGATTTCTTTTTTTGTAAAAATTGATAGGAGACAGCAGGAAGGGATTTTTAGAATAAAATAAATGCAAGAGGGATTTAATGGCAAATTAAGCTTGGTGCTTACCTTCCACCATGACTGAATGAAGTGGTTAGTAATGAATTAATAAAAAATTAAAGGATGAGGTATAAACACATTCAAGTGTTTTACATATCTTTGTAACATTTTGTTTTTATACTTTCTGATACTTTTAAAATATTTTTAGATGTTTATTATTTGTAAAATATTGTAGTCATATGATTGAGGGGGGGTTATTTAAGTGAGTAGTTTGTGGTAGTTTAACAGCCTGATGAAGTCTTTGAATGAAAAAAGATGAACATGTTTACTGAATAAATCTTTTTGAGTTATTTATGTACTACATAAACTGTGGTGATTTCAACGCATTTTGTTTTAGATATATAAAGATAACACAAATACTGGGAAACCAGAAGTTCTTGATTATGGAAATGGAGAGTAAGATATATGTAGTGAAAACATTTTTAGTGCCTACCATTTTATATACTGGTCAGACATATTTACCAACCAGAGGGCAAGTTGTTGACAGTGACTAATAAAGTTGAAGGGCTTTATTTGTAAAGTGAAGAGGACAAGAGTTATGTGGCATATGTTGATCCTCCCCTTATAACAAAGTGGTTTAGGATTATCTGATTTGAAAGGGATATTTTAGAACTACATAGTAAAGGGTCCTATACACAACACAAGTAGAAGGTTATAAATCAAAGTGGATAGCATAATGAAAAGTGGATGAAGACAACCTTCACTTACTTATACTATTCAACATGTTCTTCCCCTTATCACTAGGTGAATGGTTGGTAATGTGCACCAGTCTGCTACCAGTATGAGAGACAGTTGCAATGGCAGTTGGATCTGACCTACGGTGACAGAAAAGAAATGTTTTAGCATGAGATACCTTATACAGCTTATCTGATTTTTTAGGAACTGATGACTGGGTATCAGGATGAGCACAGGCAGCATTCAATCCATCCTCCAGAGCTGGCAGTATAGAAGAGATGGGAGAGGAAGGAGTTATATCCATTTGTAACATTGTAAATATCTTTACAGTTCAGGGAGAACATGTATGAATGAATGAAATAAATAACAATTATTACAATAGATTCCCTGTGTTTCTAATGGACAGGGGCAGCCTGCAAATGTACAAATTTATATCATAACTGTAAAATTCCTTTGGGTTATTGACATGTCAGCAATATTTTGGTAAATTTGTGGTAAGCTTACCTAGGCTTAAAATGTCTCTTGGCCTGATAGCCTAATAACCACCTATGAAACAGGGAAGAAATTTAAGAAATAAAAGAGAAAGTATGATAGTGCATGCAAGATCTTAAAGAGAATGGCAGCCATACAGAATATTATATTCACTAAGTAACAGAAGTATTCTAAGAACTAAGCCAATACAGGAATGGAGAAAGGAGACTTTCCCGATAGGGATGACTACAAATAGGGATATTGAAAACAGGCAAGAGGGGGCAGGAATTTACTGGAGAAAACTGACAAAGGATATCAAGGTACTGGGAGCAAATAATTAGAGAAGGAAAGACAACAGAGTGGGATGAGGCCAAGCATATGTTTGGACTGCAGGTTAGAGGCCATCTTCCTTACCAAGGACTGATATCAGATTGGCAAAGAGAAAGGTATAGGGGAGTGCTAAGTGAAAGACTAGCACTGGTACAATGTTTAGTTAAATATAGATCAGAAAAAGAAGTTATGTTCTTACCATAATATCCAAAAAGCAGGAGGCCAGGATCCAATTCACACAAACAATGCTTATTGAGCGCTTTCATATCTTGAATAGAAACTTCTTCAGAATAACACAGTATATTACCCAACAGCCTTATAGATGCTATTCCAACAAATTAGTCATCATTAACTAATTAATAAAATAATGTCCTGAACAGATTGTAATTTGGTTGCACAATAGAATAGTGGAGGCGATTTCAAAGTATATAACTACTGCAATTTTGAATTTAATGGTCAAGTAGCAGACTTGTTTGAAAAAGGCTTGATGTTTGTACCTGATAAAAAGCTTCATTAGATCAGACCATAATTGATTTAAAACTTTTTACCTTGACCGCGTGGCAAGAAAGACTGAAGAAAATGGCGTCGGCTGCCTCTTTTATACCCCTGCCGCACTGAAGTCAGGGAAGAAGCAACGACAACCGATGCCGGACCAATACTTTGGAATTCGGCCGACCGAGGACCCGCCTGACGGCAGGATAACCCAAGTGTGATGACTGCAGCTGTATGCACGATGAACATCTAGCACTAACGTCCGAGCAGACCATTCATAAAAAAAAACAAGTATTTTCAACCCAACTTTGCATCCTTCAGTATTAACTTTTGAAAAACTATGCGAAAAAAATATCAGGGAATTGTTCAACAGGGACAGGGGGAGATGATGTAACAAACTGCACTTGTTCTCCTGGCTGACACTGGACAGGCTATGTCCATATAAGACTGGCTTCGACTGGGGCTTTTTAGGTTCTGAGGGCTGGTGCGTGCAGACGTCACATTTATGGCCCACGCTTCAGCTGCCATGTCAGACGTCCAACACACCTAGAAGGACTGAAAATCTTTTGAATCTTGGCCGGATGAACAGGAAGGAAGAAGGGTAAACCCACATGTATAATACTGCAACATGGAAGAGAAGGACATCTATGGTTAAGGTAAGATTTTACACAACTTTCCTTTCCTTCGGGTTGAGCTCCTGATTTCCTTTCTCATTGTCTTGGATGATTGTCTTTACGTAGGATAGAAATTTTTGGTCTTTATGCTGTGGGCAAACTTGATCTGAGGTGGTGTGAGGGAATAGGGCATTATTGGTAGAAGGGAGGAGCTCAACTCTGGAATCTCAAGCTTAGAGAGTGGCCGAGACCCACAGGTTAATGAAAAATGAAGGACAACACAGATGGATCGTTATGGTAAGAACATAATTAAAACAAGCCTCCACACAAACTGTAGTATCCAAAAAGCAGGAGACCAGGATCCAATCCACACAAACAATGTTTATTGAGCGCTTTCGTCTCTTGAATAGAAACTTCTTCAGAATAACAAAGCATATTAGACAACAGCCTTATATATGCTATTCCAACAAATTAGTCGTCATTAAATAATTAGTAAAATAATGTCCTGAAAGGACATTGAAACATTTAAAGAGCAACACACACACACACACACACACACACACACACACATATATATATATATATATATATATATATATATATATATATATATATATATATATATATAACATCCCTTTAAGGGTCTCAATTTGCTCTATAAATTGATCATATTCAGATATCTTCCTGGCAAGCCGTACCCCCTGTCCTTATACTAAAGCCTTCTTTTGGTGCAGGGGGTGGTAACTATCAAAATGTAGGAGGCTATTAGAGTAGGTGGGCTTGCGGAAAATAGTGGAGGTGAAATGTTTATTAACCACATCTTTCCTGATGGTAATGTCTAAGTAATTCACTTCTGTAACACTAATAGAATAAGTAAATTCATGTGCTAGTGTTCAGGAATTCAAGAAAGCCTTCTAGTTCTGTCATGTCACTGTTCCACAAAATGATGATATCATCCAGGTAACAACCGTAAAATGTCCATGAGTTAGCGTAAGGACAATTAAAAATATATTTTTCCCAAAATTACAGTACTGTGTTTGCAAAGATGGAGGCCCCATTGCTACCCCCTTAACTTGTTTAAATAACTGCTGTTCGAAGGTAATAATGTTGGTATCTAACACTAGTTCCATAAGTGTTCTAATTGTTAAGATGAGGTTAGGATTTAGGGTAGCTTACTGGCAAAGATATTGGTAAAACCAATCCCTATCTGTGTCCTGGGGTATGATAGAGAATAAGTTCCGAACATCAATTGTGATAAAGATCAGATTATCAGTATATATATCTTTCTTGATTTTAGATAGAAAATCCCAGGAGTCTTTAAGTATTCAAGGGCAGTCCTTCAAAATATTTTTTTAATTCACTGTCAATGTATTTAGCAATGGGAAATGTTTTAGATGCCCCAAGCATCCACAGTGGGTCTAAATGGGGGGGGGGGGGGGGGGTCAGCTAGGTCTTTGTGTAACTTGGGGACACCAAATATTGTAGGTATTTTAGGATGTTTGACTAACAAGTACTGATGTTCCTCTGGGTGAATTTGCTGGTTCATGACCAATTCTTCCAACATAACATCCACCTTGTTATAGTAAATATTCTTCTCATTCAAACTAACTTCACAGTAGGTATCACCTTATAATAGGGTAAACATTTTATTTATATAGGAGTTGTAGTTCATGATAACCAGGCCACCGCCTTTGTTGGGTTTCATAACCCTTATTTCAGTATTGTCACAAATTTTTCTTAATAGTGCCCTTTCTATATCGGCCTGGATTTTCACTTCCTGGGGTGGAAGGAGAAACAATTGGTCTGATTTCCTACTGGGCTTGGTTTTATGTAAGTAAAACCTAAGCTGCCTCTGGACATCTAGGGAATGAAGTACTCTCTCACTATCCCCCTGTGGGTTGGGGAAAAGGTAGGCAGGTGAATAGCCTGATTCAAGGATAGGTCATTCACTACTTTGGGTGTGAATGACAGACTAGTCCTGAGACTCAACCCTGTCAAGGTGGAAGACTAAGAAGGGTGGTGTAGCCATAAGAGCTTGCAGCTCTGAGATCCTTCTGGCTGTGGTCAAGACTGTGAACAAAACAGTTTTCCATGTGCAAACTTTTATGGGAGCCTTGTCTGCTGGCTCAAAGGGAACTAAAGTGAGTTTAATACATAGTTAAGGTCCCAGGGAGGGAGGGGTTCCTGGGAGGTCTCAAGTGTCGTACCCCTTTGAGAAAAAAGCTTACCCAGAAGTCTGGATGCAAGGGGAGGGTCCACAGGTAAACAGGCAGAAATTGCAGACAAATGTGCTTTTAGAGATGAGTAAGCCAGTCCTGTCTGCATTAGTTCACACAGGTAAGACAGGATTACAGAAAGGTCGCTTTCCAGTGGGTCCAACTGTCTGTTGTGACACCAAATGGAAAACCTTTTCCACTTCGCAAGACAGGATTTTCTTGTGTTGGTTTTCCTGGCTTCCTGCAGGACATTTAGCAAGTCCTCATTGTGCAGGCGTCTGAAGGGGATCAGAATCCTATAATTCACAGGGTGATTTGCAGGGATTGCAAGTGTGGGTGAATCTGAATCCCCTTATGCTGGGTGATCAGGTCCACTGAGGGGGGGGGGGTAACTTCAGGTGATTGCCCTTGGACAAATGAAGGAGGAGGGGGAACCAGTGCTGTCTTGGCCAGTAGGGAGTCACCAGCAAGATCTTTGGTGAGTCCTGCTGAATTTTCAGCAGTACCCCCTGAATCAACGGGAAGGAGGGGAATGCATATAGAAATTTCCCCTACCAGGGGATTGAGAAGGCATCCATTGCCAGTGCCTTTGGGCCAGGTATCCTGGTGCAGTAACCAGGAAGTTGCCTGTTTATGGAGGAGGCAAACAGGTCTATTTGAGGTATACCCCATCTGTGGACCAGGTTCAGGAAGACATCTCTTTGAAGCATCCATTTGTGGTTGTTTGAGATGGTCCTGCTTAGGTGATCTGCCTAGGACTTGTACAGGGAGGGTATGTAGGCTGCCTGTAGGGTTATTCCCTGTGAGGTGGCCATATCCCACACCTGTAGAGCTAGTCTGCCCAGCAGGTAAGATTTTATCCCTCCCTGTTTGTTGAGATACCACAGGACTGTGGTGTTGTCCATGAATATCTTGAGAGGGCCTTTTTCTAGATAGGGTAGGAAGGCCTGTAGAGCAAGGAGGATTGTTCTCATTTCCCTGATGTATGTGTGTTATAGTTCTCAGTCTGTCCACAAACCTTGCACTTTTCTTAGTCCTAGGGTTGCTCCCCATCCCAGATCTGAGGCATCCATATACACAGTCTGGGAGGGGGTGGGTGCTTGAAGAGGGAGGCCTGGGTTTTTGATCACCTGCTCCATCCACCATTGCAATTCCTGCTTCAAGCAGGGAAGGAGGGGAAACCTGAACTCCGGGGGATGGGAGTGTTGAGTCCACACTGACAGAAGATACCACTGTAGTTTCCTCATGTGCAGTCTTGCTAAGGGGCAACATGGGTATGGTGGCTGCCATGTAACCCAGAAGTCTCAGAAATTGCCTTGCTGTCAATTCTGAAGCTTGAAGGACTTCCAGTAGGTGATGTGACAGGACATCACCTTCTCTGATGGTAGGAAGGCCTTCATAAGGTCTGTCTGGATTCTGCAGCCTAGAAAGACATTGTCCTGTGTGGGCTCCAGGTGAGATTTTGGTACGTTTAGAAGGAAACTCAGAGGCTGCAGGAGGTGCAGAAGGGGCTGGGTGTGAAGAAGAAGAGTCTTCTGATTGGGCGCCTGAATTAGAAAGTCATCTAGGTAGGGGAATACTTGGATGCCCTTTGTTCTGCAGTAAGCGATGACTGGAGCCAGACATTTCATGAATACCCTGGGAGCAGTGGAAAGCCCAAAGGGCAAGGCACAAACTGAAAATGTGATGAGCCTGCCAGAAATCCGGATATTTCCTGAAGGTGGGCTTTACTGGTATGTGGAGGTAGGCATCCTTTATGTCTAGGTTTGCCATAAATCCTTGGGGTAGGAGAACAGGGAGAGGGTAGGAAAAGTGAGCATCCTGAAGGTAGGAACCTTTAGGAAAGGGTTGAGACGACAGAGGTCTAGGATAGGCCTCCATGGTCCATATTTTCCGGGTACCAGAAAAATTCTGGAGTAGAATCCTTTTCTTTTTGATTCTATAGGCACTTCTTCTATGGTGCCTTGTATTACTAAGGTTTGCATTACCTGTCTTAGGAGGGGTAGCTGCATCTTAAGGAGTGTCTATTCACCGGAGAGGTGAGATCTAGCAGGGAGGTCAAGGGATGTCAGCCATTTCCTTAGTGGCTTTGTCCAGTAGTGCTAAGGAATACTTTGTCATGCGAGTTTGGCAGTTAGTGGCCCTGAATGTGAAGGTGGCAGAAGTGTATATTTTCTTGGCCAACGTTTTCATTGTCTTGCTGTCCTTGTCAGCTGTGAGAATGGTAGTACTAGGGAGCAGCTTGGAAGGCCTATCAGTAGAAATAGAGATAGTGGCTGGGTCAGTTGGAGGGCATTTTATCAGAAATTTCTCTGTCTCAGGGACTTTGTAGAGTCTATCTGCTCTCAGAGTGGCCGGTGTTTGGGAGTCAGGGTTGATGGAAGCAGAGGCAAAGGCATCCAGGCAGTCTGGCTGAATGGGGGGAATAGCAGGAGGACTGGGGGAGTCCATCTATATAAGGTCATAAAACCTCTTTTGTACTTCCGTCACATCTGAGGCTTCCCACTTAAAGTGGTCTTTCATCATGTTGATAGTGTCCCTAAAGGTTAGATCTTCCACTGGGGAGTCAGGCTCAGTAGGGCCTTCTTCTGGAGATCCATATCCCCGTGGAGACTAGATCTGACAGGAGTAGGAGAGGGAGTCCTCTGATGAATCAGACAGTTCATCCTCCTCCAAATGTTCTACCCTCCTTTCAGGAATTAGAGGTCTAGGACTTAGGAGGGGAGCAGCAGTGGTAGGAATCCCTTTAGTAGTAGGCCTAAGGGCCATAAAGGCATTAAATAAACTTTGGCTGAAGGTCTGCCAATCGGGCATGCTTTCAGAAGCAGGAGATAAATGTTTATTTATTTATTTATTTCTTAAGAAGCCTAGCTGGCATCCGGCTGGGCGAGGGTCTCGGATCAGGAATCCGATGTACCAGCAGAAAGCACTGGTTCCCCCCCGGAGTCTAAGGTAGATGCCGGTAAAGCCTCTAAGGACGTGCCGTCCACTTGAGATTGTGCAGCTTCCTCCAAGGTACCTGCTTTATCTACACTGGCAGAAGCCAAATCCTCGGTCAAGCCGATGTCGGCCACAGACAGAGGAATGGTCAGTAAAGGCGCAACTGAAGTAGGCCACAGGGTCTTGGCCCACTTTTTTGGCTGTTTGAATGGGGTGTCGGACGCGGCCTCCATTCCCAATGCTATTTGTTTTAGTTGTTAGTTTTCTAGGTACAGTTGCAAGGCCTGAACCTGGCAATGCAAGGTATTAGGAACGAAAGACTGACAAATAGTGCAGGTCTCATGGTCGTGTTCCCTACCTAAACAAAAGAGACACTGATCATGGGTGTCTTAGTGGGGGATCCTGCCGGCCACACTTAAACTTGCCCTTTCCGGATGACAAGAACAGACTAAATGAAAAAATGGTAGGACTGAAAGGACCCCCAATGGGGTACTTAACTGAATCTTTCTTGATCCAATGTCCACGAGAAGCAGGAGCACTGAGTGTACAACTGGCAGATTAAAGGTTCTGAGGGCTGGTGCGTGCAGACATCACATTTATGGCCCATGCTTCAGCTGCCACATCAGACATCCGACACACCAAGAGGGACTGAAAATCTTTTGAATTCTGGCCGCACAAACTGGAAGGAAGAAGGGTAAACCCACATGTAGAATACTGCAACATTGGAATAGAAGGACATCAGAAGTTCCTCTGAGAGTTCCAACAAGTCTTCCAAAGACTGGAAGGAGGAAGGAGGGAGGGATGATTAATGAAAAATGAAGATGGACAGCACAGATGAAACGTTATGGTAGGAACATAACTTGTTTATCTGATGTTGTCATTTTCATTAACCTGTGGAACAGAGTCCCCAGCTACCAAAAAACTCCAAGTAGCTCTCATGGAAGGATATTTCAGAGTACGGCAGAACACTCCTGATTCTGGACATAATATCCAACTTATAATGTGAAACAAGCATATGAGGATTTGACCAGGAAGCTGCAGCACAAGTATCTTCAATTAAATCAGTGGACCAAAAAGCTTGAGAAGTCGCCATAGACCTTGTAGAATGAGCTTTAATAGGACCTGGCAAGGGTATGTTTCTGGCCGAACAGACAAAGGAAATACAGTCACTCAACCAACCAGACAGAGTAACCTTTGCAATGGATTTTCCTTTCTTTCCCTCAGCGAAGGATGCAAACAACGGTTCAGATTTCCTAAAGGATTTGGTTTTGTCTAAGTAGAAACATAATTGCCTATGTAGGACCAGCAAATGAAGGGTGTACTCTCCTTTATTCTGATAATCAGAGAAAAAGACAGGAAGATTGACAGACTGGTTAATGTTCCCCTCCCCAGCTACCTTAGGCAAAAACGACGGGTTTGTACATAAGGTTACCCTGTCTTTGTGAAAAATTAAGTATGGGAATTTAGAAGAAAGAGCTTGAAGTTCAGACACTCTTTTCACGAAGGTGATAACCACTAGAAAAAGGGTCTTCCACGACAGAGATTTTAACTCAAATGTAGCAGGTGATGGGTATCACCATGTCATGCCAGCCTAGTGAGAATCTGGAGAAAAATCCCCTGCTCTCATTGGCCACTCTGGAGGTAGACACTGGACTTCTTTCATTAACTGCTGTCACCACTTTTGTTGCACAGACTTTACAGGACTCCATGCAGCTCTCCTATCCATATGCCAGTTCCCAGACAAACACACTCTACTGGAGAAGACAGCTTCTCCTGAAATTTAAAAAAAGAGAGTCTCTCTGTAATTCTTATGTTTTGAAGAACAAAAAGAACTAAAGTAATAGCATGAATATGGCCACCTTTATACTGAATGTCAGCCTGATGATGGTTAGGAAGTTGTTACACTCATGAGGATATTTGAAAAAATCCAGCCAGACTAAATGCCTGCTTTCCACCTGGCTTGAACAACCGAGCGAAGGATAAATGCCTGCTTTCCACCTGACTTGAACAACCGAGAGGATTTTGTTATGCAATTAAAAAAGGAAAGGGTTAAAGCACTATATAGAGTCATTGTCATGTGTTAAGTCATGTGATTTTTGCCGAGTTAAAAGTGGTGTGTATTTAATTATTACCTCAGTCTGAAAAAGTCTCTAATTATTGTTGGAGAGACGAAAGCGCGCACTGGAGGATTTTAATAAAAGCAGTGTGATTTTTTTTTTATCTGGCTTTTTATTTAAGACTTGCAGGAAAGTGCTTACATGTCTGAAAATCATTTGGCTGAAGGGCTACCACCAGAAAAATCATTTTCCAAGGCAGGAATATTAAATATATTGATGCTGTTGGCTTAAATGGTGGCTGGGCCAATGATTGTTAACATGACATGAGGGCCAACTGTGGACTAAAGCATCCCTTGGTGACTGCAGCTGTGAGGGGATTACTGCTGGATTGAAGGACCACTCATGAAGCATCAGGATAGATCTGCTCAACTTGTCAGCTAGGACAGTGGATGACCCTGGGATGTGCATTGCTGTCAAAGTGTTATGAAGACATTGCCCATTGCTAGACTCTCATGGCCTCTTGATACAACGAATAAGAGTGTGTTCCTCCTTGTTTGTTGATGTACTAGACTACCAACATATTGTCGGTCTATACTTGTATCACATCCTTGGGAAAGGCATTCTGAAATGCCTGCAGCATCAGGAGCACTGCCTCATCTGCAAAACATTAATGTGAAACTCTGTATGTGACCAAATGCCCTGGACTGTCTTCCCTTGGAAATAACCCCTACCATAGAAGGAAAGGGTCTATTGTCACTGCCATCACAAGGGGGTCCCGTAAGGAATGGACACCCTTCTACCATGGAGGCAAACATTATCCAACAGGATATGCACTGCCTGCAAATATGTGCAAATTGAATTTTGTCATGAAGCTGATGATACATTTGGGATCATTGCGCTGCTACAGTTCACTGAAGAACCCTCATGTAAACTGTGATCAATGGAACCATGAGGATTGTGGAAGCCATTAAACCCAATGGGCAAAGAATTAGCCTTGCTGGTGGACAGGGATGATGAAGAACTTGACTCACAGTGAGAAAGAGGAAAAGCCCCCTGGAGTTCGAAATTTGGGCAATTTGCAAGCTTGAGTCCAGGTGGCATCTGCTAAACTCCATCTGTTGAGAAACTGTAAGTTGGCTTTTGGTCACACTGACTGTGATGTCTCTGTCCTGCATCAGCTGCTGGAGCAGAAGATCCTGATGGCGTGACAGGTCATTGTGTTTAGTAGTTAGGAGCCAATCAATCATCAAAGTATGGGAAAACCTGGATCCCTAGTCGGCATAAACGTGCTGGCACTGCTGCCATAATCCTGGTGAATACCCTGGGGGCTGTGGTGAGACCAAGTTGCAGGGCTCTGCTGCTCCTAGCTGGAAATGGAGAAATCTCCTAAAATGCTTTGCTATCTTCACATGACAATATGCATCACTGAGATTTATGCAGCACATCCAATCATCCTCAATAGAGACAAAATGGACCGAAGTGTGACCATCCAAAATTTTGTCTGCTTGACATATCGATTTAAATAGCTGAGGTCAAAAACGGATCTGTTATCCCCTGTTTTCTTGGGTACTAAAAAGAACCTTGAGTAGTCTCTAGATTACAACTGATCTCTGAAGACCAGCTGGATGACTCATTTTCCTAGCAGCCTGGAAACTTCTGCCACTGGGAGTTCCCACTGACTGGGTGGAACATTGGGAACTTTTTTTCTTTTTGACAGCTTGAAGGGAAAATGTTATGGAACAGCCACTGGAAATTATGTTACGTTTCACCAGGCTTGTGGGTACACAGGCAAGCACCCCCCCCCACTGTCTCCAGAGTACAGCAATTAAGCAGCCCTTCAGGGCTGCTGCAAAGGCTTTTCAATAAAGGGTCCGTGAAAGCCCTGGTTATGCAATCTGCCTCTGCCTCTATGTCGACATCCATTACTGCTTCCTCCTCTTCTGCCACAAAGGAGTCTATTGCCAGGAGTTTCCAAGTAAGAACTCTGTGATTTTCTGAACCAAACCTTCTTCCCAGCCCGCTGATTGCTAGTGGAGGATCTCTGGAGCATGTAGAAGTGGATGCTTACTGCAGAGAGTGTTTTACCATCCTGTAGACTCCTAGTCCGCATTTCTTTTACTTTAGGTCAAAACACAGTGGATCCATCAAAAGGGGTACTAATGAAAGATGTCCTGAAGCTTTCTGCAAAGTCACACAGATGCACCCAAGCATGCCGATGAATGGTAATGCCGGTACCTGCTGCCCTTGCCATGCCATTAGCTGCATTGGAAAGCAGTTGCATGGCTACGTTTGAGGTAGACTGGAAGGCAGAAAGTTGGGAGTCCACTGACTTTTAAACATCCACAGGCAGAATACCTGAGAGAGAGACGTGAAAACCTCCTTGGTCAGGGCTCTCTGAAATCTGGTAACATGGGCTAAACAATTCAGTGGTCTAAATGCAAAGGTAACTGAAGCATATGTCTGTTTCCCAGAACAGTCCACAGCCCTAAACTCTCTGAGGTATGGACCAAGGAACATTCTTCAGACATTTCCTTCTTTGTAGCTGCAACTACAACCACCGCATCCACTGGTGGACCTTTGCTCCAGTGTTTCCTGTCTGTGGGCACTGCTATAATCCTGTTGGGTTTCTTAGGGATGGGCTCCACTACATTATGGTCCTTTCACGTTAGTTAAGCCATCAAATCAATGAGTGGGTTAACAGGCGGTATCATCCAGGAGGAAGAGGAACTGGAATGAAAGGCTTCCAAGTACAAAGACACATTTGGAGAAGGACTATCTGTGAACCGTTCCCCTTTTTGCTTCATCAATTTAAGGATCTCGCTGAAGGTGCTGTCTTTACAGGTGAATCTAGGGAAGCCTTTGCCTTCATCCAAGTTTGTTGTCTTCAGTGATGGACTCTGGGGAAGAGTCCAAGTGCTTCCGCTTGTATGTCTGTTTGCCATGAACCATTTCTGGGGGATGATCAGAGGATTCTGAATATGACTGGAAGATGATACAACAGGTTGCCTGGGAAGCCTCCCAAACTGACTGTCCCTGTTTAACAGGAGAATGAGAAGCAGAAGCAAATTCTGGTCAGGATTTGGAAAGAGCTGAATTTGATAAATGTGCCTTTTCCTTCTAAATACAAAGGACCTGCTGCTTGAAAGCTGAGGATGCCACTTACTCTGTTGGCTCCCTCCTGTACCTGGACAGAAAGGAAATCTCAAAACCAAGGGGCCTTGATCCAGAGTCAGATTTCAGTACTGAGTTAAGGGCCTTGGCACCAAGGGGAAGAGATGGTTTCAAAAGCTCTGGAGTCTACTCATCCCAGAGCCATGGCACCAAAGCTTCAGCTCTACGACTCTTCTGGATCTGAACACGTTGGACCTGAAAGAGGAGGGGAACCTGTTAGAGTCAAAGTCACTTGAACTGCCAGCACCAGCAAAGGTGCACCAGGACATATCGGGTCCGAGACAACCAGTGCCAATGAGTGGACCAGTTCCTGATTAGATACACGGGGCAGAGTAAACAGCCAACACTCGGTATGTTCCCAGCAGAAGGTACAGACAGAACCCCAAGCTGGATCTGCATTCTCAGAAACTTCCTCATCATTCTGTTAACATCCTGTTCAGTCAGACTTCTTGATGACCAAGAAGACAATGCCAATGATGGTGGGCTAGAATATCCTTTTTCCTGAAGGATTGGTGAGTGCAGTCTGGGACTCACTGGATTTGGGGATAATCCGAACTGAGTAGGAGATGCACAGAGCTGAGATACTGTTGACTCCGAAAAACTTGCCACCTTAGGATCCAATCCTGAAGTTATTGCTGGATCTGGGGAATACTTGCAGGACTTCTCGGAGTCCAGTTTTTCCTTTTCCTTGGACTTTTTTTCAACTGTGTCTTGCTCAACTTCCTCAATCTCCTTATTTTTGTCTTTATCTGTCTTCTCCTTGGGTCTCCTATTCTTGGTACAGGATGATGAGGTGGTTGAGAAAGTAGAGGGGATGGCAGACTCTGCTGGAGAAAGTAGAGGGGATGGCAGACTCTGCTGGAGGAAGGAGGAGTCTCTTTACTATTTCTCCCTTATAGTCTGCAAGGTGTGGGAGTTGAAAGAGGAACAAGTCTAACACGGAGTCAAGGTCATGGTGGGCAGCGCCCAAACAACAAACACACAAGGAGTGTGGGTCCTGGAGCTTGTGCCCACACTCTACATTTCTTAAAGCATTGACCATCAGCCATTCTGAAAAAGCACAACACACATACAGAGTAGAGCTCTTGAACCTACGAACTATGGCTGAATGACTAACTACATAGCTACAACAAAGACTAACAAAATGTATGCCATAAACAAGCACAACACACAAACTATAAAGAATTCTTACGATAATAATCACTAATATACTTTAAACTCTAACATTAAATTAAAC
Organism: Protopterus annectens; assembly: GCF_019279795.1. NCBI lineage: Eukaryota > Metazoa > Chordata > Ceratodontiformes > Protopteridae > Protopterus > Protopterus annectens. The sequence continues at coordinate 1,364,412,620 of NC_056741.1, forward strand.
ACATTTTGTAACATAATAATACTAACACTCTACTAATGCTAATTAGTGAACTAGAGAGAAAAGACTTTCTCTTGGTAAGGGAGTAATAGGACAACAGCAAAATACGTTTAGAGAAGCACTCAAAAGAATACAAAAGTAAGAGCCCTCAACAGCACGACAACACACTTCAGACAGCAAACAAGATCTGGGGTACTCAGGAGGAGTCCAGGGAACTATGGGTAGGAAATGAATCAGAGCACTGGAACTGAAGAGCTTCAGATTCACTTCCGAGGTTGGAGCTGGTCGGATCTGCCAACCCATAGTTGAACCAGATGAAAACAAACACTGGATCACCAGGAGAAGCTTTTTTTGAAAGACTTTGTCTACAATAGTGAACACGTTGATGAAGACCGTACATCATGTCCTCAGACACCATCCAAGTACCAAAGACATCTTTATTCAGCAACACCATCCAGATGCACTCTGTAGCAGTAAGTGTAAAACCAAATCAAGAAAAACATCTGAAATCAAATGTGTCATATAAGGTACCTGAAGTCAGTGACATCCAGAATGGGATAGGAACACTCCATCCCATGCAGGACAAGGAAGAGAAGTGAGTAAAATATTGGTCTTTTCCAAAGCAGGGACATCATCTACTGCCACTCTGAGCACCACAGTCCAGACCATTCCAAAGACCTCTTCCATACCTCTCAACTTCTTTAAGGAATCTGGGACAAAACCAGAAATAATGGTGGACAAATGTCCAAAAATCAGGGATTTTTTTATATATTACTTTAATTCATTTAAAAAGGTTAGTAGAGTAACATGCTTTGCATCAACATGCATTTTCTGAAAAATAAGAAGTAAGAATCTCTAATGTCTGGCACTACTGACTTTAACCTTCAGTAGCTGACCATTACATCAAAAATGTTACTAGGGGCAAGGCAAAATCATGGGCTATTGAGTGGCATGACCTTATCCAAAACCGATGAGCTCTTTCAGGAGGAGATTTGGTGATCTCCAGAATGTGATCAAGACTAGATATGCCTAAAACCTTTGTGGATGTTCTCCAAAGTGAGGTAAACTCCCCTCAACACATACACAGAGCCAGTCCCAGACTGGAAACAGGACTGTGTCAGGGAAGCCAGAAGAGTCAACATTTTAAGCAACTTTGCTAGCAGTTAAGAGAACAAAATTGAGTGATGCTTTAAAATCCTTCCTTGAACAATGAAGAGATCTCTTAATCTTTCTGATGCTGGCTAGGACTGAAAAAAAAAAAAAAAAAAAAAAAAACAGAAGTGATAGGCAAGGAAAAGTACAGTTTTGTACCTACCATAAATGTAGATGTTCGAGGATCCACATTGCTGCAGTCCTAACTATTGGGTAGTCCGCTGTCCAGTCGGCCCGAATACCAAAGTATATGGCTGACGTCGGTCAGGGCGCATTAAACTGACGTCAGTACGTCAGGGTACTAATGCGCATGACCGACGTCATATCCTCAGTCTTTTCTTGCCCCAGATGTCAGAAGACCCTGAAAAGATAAGGCCAAAAACCAAAAACTCCCAACATATCTGCACCAAAATATATATATATACAAAATATACAAAATTAGCAGAATATAACCTCACCTACACAACCACCCCTAAACACAGAGGGAAGGAGGGAGGGTAAATTGGACTGCAGCAATGTGGATCCTCGAACATCTACATTTATGGTAGGTACAAAACTGTACTATGTTCTTCATTCCACATTGCTGCAGTCCTAACTATTGGGTAGAATCCCAAAGCAGAGGTAAGGGAGGCTGGCAAATCATAAGGAAGCAGGAGCTGATAACATGCCTTGCAAAATAGCTGTGGCAAAACCAGCCCTAGACTTAGAGTAGAGAGGAAGGTGGTAATGCTTAGAGAAAGTATGCACTGAACTCCAAGTAGCTGCCTCCAAAATATCCTTAGTTGCCACCCCTTAAAAGCTGTTGAAGTGGCAGTAGCCCTAGTGGAATGAGGCCTAATCCCAGCTGGAATCTCCTTGCCATGATGGGAATAACAAAATGCAATGCAAAACCCAATCCACCTAGAAATAGTTTGTTTTGACACAGGCTTGCCCTGAGAACTCAAAGCAAAAGAAACAAACAACTGCTGAGACTGCCTAAAATCCTTAGTCCTGCTCAAATAATAACGCAATTGCCTGTGTACATCTAAAGTGTGCAAAATCTTTTCCCCTTTATTTTGGGGATCTGCATAAAAGTAGGCAAATGAATAGTTTGGTTTAAAGCCACACTAGAAACCACTTTAGGCATAAAGGAAGGATTAGTACGTAATGATACCCTATCCTTATGAAAAATCAATAAAGGCTCAACCGCCATAAGGGCCTGTAACTCAGAAACCCTTCTTGCAGAAGTAATGGCCAACAAAAAGCAGTCTTCCATGACAAGTATTTCAGTTCAGCAGTAGCTGCAGGCTCAAAAGGTTGTAGAGTAAGTTTCTCCAACACAAAATTGAGATCCCAAGCAGGAGTAGGAGCTCTACGTGGGGGTCTTATATTCTTTGCCCCTCTAAGAAATTGCTTGAACAAAGGATGTGAAAACAATGGAGGGTCACAATCATAGTGAGCTGAAATTGCTGCAGCATGAATCTTAATGGAAGAGAAAGACAAACCTTTGTCCAATAACTCAGTAAGATATTGAAGAGCCACACTCAAATTAGGCTCTGAAATCTCCAAATTCTTTGCTGCAGTCCAAAATAAAAATCTCTTCCATTTTTCTGCGTACACTTTCCTTGTACTAGGTCTTCTGGCTTCCATAATCACATTTAAAACTTGTTGAGGAAGTTGAGACCTGCTGTCTTTCAAAACAGAATATGCCAGGCTGTTAGATGAAGAGAGTGAAGCTTGACATTGAGCAGATGACCGTCCTTCTGAGACAACAGATGTGGAATCAAGGGTAAAGGCCATGGAGGCTTCTTTACCAGACTCCTCAGTAATGGGTACCAGTGCTGCCGAGGCCAATCTGGAGCTATTAAAATCATCCTTGGCTTGTCTTGTCTGACCTTTAGAAGCACCTTTGGAAGAAGAGGCAGAGGTGGAAACGCATACACATGAAGATTTTTCCAACTGAAAGAAAGAGCATCCACTTTCCAAGCTGTGTGATGAAACCTCTTTGTGCAAAACTTTGGCAGCTGGTGGTTTAGTGGAGAAGCGAACAGATCTATGTCTGGAGTTCCCCAGGACACTGTCAACTTTTGAAATACATGAAGATCCAGTTTCCACTCGTGGGGATCCATGATTTGTCTGCTTAACACATCTGCTAAGGAGTTCTGTGCTCCGGCAGAAACCTTGCCTGAAGAGTTAGTTGCAAGCTTAGCGCAGTCTCCCATAAAATCATTGCTTGCCTGCACAATGGGTAAGAATGTGTTCCCCTTGCTTGTTGATGTACCACATGACAGTTGTGTTGTCTGTTAGAATCAACACCTGCCCTGGAAGAAGTAACTTCTTGAAAGCCATTAATGCAAACTGGACTGCTAACATCTCCTTCATGTTGATATGTAGATGCTGTAGTCTGGCAGGCCACTTGTCTTGTATCCACTTTCCATTTAGATGAGCTCCCCAAGCAATGTCTGAGGCATCTGTCGTTAGAATTTGACTCGCCTCTGGCCGGGTCACAGAGAGTCCCTTGTTTAGGTGACATTCCTGAGCCCACCACAAAAATTCCTTTTGAATGCAAGGTATTATTTGAATGACAGTGTCCAAATCCTGGCAGTGCTGTGTCCATACATTTTTGAGATACCATTGTAGCTTCCTCATATGCAGTTTGGCATTGGGAAGCACCAGAATACAAGATGCCATGAACCCTAAGGCTTGAAGGACTGTCCTTGCAGTCAGCCCGGACTGAAGAGATAGTTGATGGAAGTAACTGGAAAGATTCTTTTGTTTGTCCGGGGTTAAAAAGGCCATCTGGGCTGCTGTATTCAGTCTCACACCCAGAAAGCACATGTCTTGAGAGGGTACTAGACTGGACTTTATTTCGTTCACAGAATACCCTAGGCATCTTAGCACTGCTATGACATATTCCAAATGCTGTAGAAGGTCTTCCTTTTCTTGAGCCAGAATCAGGCAATCGTCCAAGTAAGGATAGATTTGAATTCCTTTTAGCCTGAAGTAAGCTATCACTGGAGCCAGAACCTTTGTGAATACTCTGGGCGCAGTAGATAAGCCAAAGGGCAATGCAGAGAACTGATAATGAGAATTTCCAGCTCGAAAACGCAGATACTTTCTGCAACTTAGTCTTATAGGCACATGAAGGTAAGCTTCCTTGAGATCTAAAGTTACCATCCAGTGATCCTTGCCCAGCAGAGGTAAAAGCTGTTGTAACGTCATCATTTTGAACTTGGGAATGTCCAGATAAGTGTTGAGGATAGATAAATCCAAAATTGGTCTCCACGTGTTCCCCTTCTTCGGTACTAGGAACAGGCGAGAATAAAATCCTAGGCCCCTTTCTGGCACAGGAACCGGCTGAATGGCCCCTATTTGGAGTAACTGAGAAATTTGCTTGTGAGCCTCTTGTCTTTGTAGAGGAGGAATGTCTGGCATGCCTTTGAAAGGAGGCAAGGTATGGAAATAAAACCTGTAACCGTGGTGAATGATATCCAGAACCCATTTGTCTTGGGTAATTAAATCCCAATTTTCTTTGAAAAGAGACAGTCTTCCTCCTAGAGGTGCCGCCAGGCGAGAAGGTACTGGCAGCTGAAAAGGCAGGTCATTGGGTCTGCTTACGAAAGGACTGACCCCTGCCCTCACCAGAAGTCTGAGCAGGTGAACTCCTGTCCTAGGCCTAAAAGCACCTTGAGCTCTGCCCCTACCACGTCTAGACCTACCCCTAGACTGGGAATCATAAGCAGGATAAGTCCATCCCTTAGCAGGCCAATTTCTACTAAACTTGGAGGCTGCACCTGCAAAAATCCTTAACAGTTTGCATAGACTTAGCCTTGTCCTCCATCTTCTTTAAAACTGCTTCCACAGGCGAACCAAACAACACATCAGACTGTAAAGGAGCATCCAAAATCCTTGTCTTAACATGCTCAGCTAAGTTCTGATCTCTCAACCAGGCGTGCCTACGAAGAACAGAACCAGTGGCAGCCACCCTGGAGGAGGCCTGCACAGCATCAAAACCACATTGCAAGGAATGTTTACCCACTTGTTCAGACACATGAACTAAATCCTGCAACTCTTTACACTCAATACCTTCCGCCAGAGCATCCACCTTAGATTTCAACTGTGAAAGAAGATAATTCTAATATTTTAACATGTGAAACTGACAATTCAACGCCCTCATGGCTAAAGTGGAAGAAGTATACACTTTCTTTCCCCATCTATCCAAAGCCCTTGCCTCTTTATCAGGAGGGACAGGATTTTTAACAACTGAGGCCTTCACACCTTTAGGCCCCTGACAGACAGTTTCCGGGTCTGCCCTAGGACTCTTAAAAAGATACTTATGAGCTTCAGGCACCCTATAATACCTATCCGGTTTAACTGGGGCAGGAGGCAAAGAATCCGGATTCAGGAAAGCCTCTGCAAAAACATCTTCCACCACATTCAAAACAGGAGGTATAGCTAAAGGCCTGTGCTGGGGTAAAAACAAGAATTCCCTAAGCCTTTTCCTGGAATCAGAGAAATCTTGACCTTCCCATTTAAAATGCTCCCTCATGGAATGCAGAGTCTCTGAAAATGAAAAATCCTCAGGAGGGGAAGCTGAAGGAGTAGAATCATCCACATCAGAATCAGAATAAGGAGGGTACTCCTGCAAGTCTTCAGCAAGACTCAGAAGCCTCCGAGCATTGCTCAAAACTCTCAAACTCAGATTCCACCCTAGGCCTCTTATCAGGAGGGGGCATGGAACCCCTTATCATAGTAATCAAATCCTCTGCCATTTTAAGCATATGTTTCTTAGGCAAAGACCCTGAAGTACTAGGAGAAACCCCCACTGAAGCAAAACTCGGCCTGCCCCTCAAAGAAGCCTTGGAAACAGAAGGGGAGGCTCTGACCACCTTAGGAAGAGAGGGAAGAACAGCCACCTGAGAAGCCCCTCAGCCTGGCCTACTTCCTGAGAGGATACATCCTGTAACAGTAAAGTCTCTCCCTGAGACTCCAAAGAAACACCTGGCAAAACCTCCGGCTCCACTGAGCCCTCTAAAGAACCGACGTCTGGGACTGTCGGTTCCTCCACTCTAGGCTTTGCTGTTTTGTCCTTGCGTTTTTTAGCGGAAGCCGGCGCCGGAGCACCCGGCGGCATTTTATAATTACAACACTTCCCAAACACTAACCTGGCACAGTCTAACCTTCTCTTAATAGTGCGTTTGTTAAATCTAGCACAAGAGCGGCATCCAACAACGTCGTGCTCAGGCCCTAAACAAGGTATACACAAAGTATGGTAATCCCTATGAGGTATCTGTTTCCCACAAGAAATACAGTTATTCACTTTTTCTGACATCCGGTTAAATACTGAGGCAAGAAAAAACCAAAATATTCCCCAACGGGGTACTTAGCCAACTTTGATTCGGTCTGAAACCCTGGCTTCAGAAACTTTCAGAACGCCAACCTGCACACGCAAAATTGCTTCTGCATCGGACCATGCGGCAAAAAAGACTGAGGATATGACGTCGGTCATGCGCATTAGTACCCTGACGTACTGACGTCAGTTTAATGCGCCCTGACCGACGTCAGCCATATACTTTGGTATTCGGGCCGACTGGACAGCGGACTACCCAATAGTTAGGACTGCAGCAATGTGGAATGAAGAACATCAAATGTTATCTACCAGACAGATGATGCAGTTTCCTACTTGAGGTCATCAACCAAGCCCTTGGCTTACTGGCCAAAGATGAGCTTTCAAAGGAATCAGGCAGAAAGGAATTTATTCTATAGCTCCTCCTAAAGGGAAGAATGATGTCAGCCATGCAATCCTGTGCAGACACAGACTTAAGCATATTGCCCTATGCAAACATTAGCACCGTGAAAATTAAAGTGGGCTTCAAGATACCCCACTGCTGAGATCAAAGACAAGAGTTTTGTGAAAATACTTTTTCAGCTCAGACGCTAAGTCTAAGAGCTTTCCACAGTCTTCCTAACCAAGTGGTACTGGAAATGAAACAGAAGACATGAATCCAAACCTAAGTGGGGCAAAAAAATTCACTACTCTCTTGTCACACACTTCCAAAGTTCTATACCATTTATGTGGTAAGAAGGTGGCAAAATTTTAAGCTATGTACTTACCATAACTATGCATCTGCGTTATCCATTTTCATTCTTCCTCAAAGGATGGGTTCAGATCCGATCCTCGGATCGGACTCAGCCACTTTATTTTTATAGTCTAGGATCCGGCTCTCGAGCTCTTCCCTTTACCCATAATGCCCCTGATCACTGCTTTACCTTAGATCGAGTTTGCTGTCTCTAAGCCATGTTAGAAAAAAGGTAATATACACCAAACATTAATAAGAAGAGAAGTAACAGAACAGAACAAATACTCAAACAGGAACAATGGTTCCTGACAAACACTATCGGGTCATCTCCAAAGCCAAGGAAGGGGGACAGTGGGAGGGAAGTTGAATAAGAATGAAAATGGACAAAATAGATGCATAGTTATGGTAAATACATAACTTAAATATCTGATGTAATTTTCATTTGTTTCTCAATGGATGGGACAGAGTCCCAGCTACAGTAACTTTGGGTGGTTCTCACGGAAGGATATTCCACAGTACCACAGAACCAAATGCAGCTCTATTTCTGGAGATGATGTCCAATTTTTAATGAGCTACAGAGGTATGAACTTTAGACCAAGTGGCAGCTGCACAAATATCATCAATGGAAGCTCAGGAACAAAAAGCAGATGATGTAGCCACTGACCTAGTCAAATTAGATCTTGGTTGTTTTGGTAAGGTCAACCCTTTTAAGGGATATACCTGAGAAATACAATCAGTTATCCATTTGGCTATTGTAGCTTTTGAGACAGGCTTACCCAGTTTGTTATTTGCAAAATAAACAACTTTTCAGTCTAATTTCCTTTGTTCTATGAAGGCAGAACCGAAGCTAATTACATCTAAAGAATGAAGCATGTGTTCTCCTTTGTTCTGAAATTTAGGGAAGAAAACTGGCAAATTGATGAGTTGATTGATATTTGCTTCTGACCCAATTTTGGCAAAAGGATGGATTCATACGTAAGGCAACCCTGTCTCTATGAAGATGCAATTTTGGGTAAGAAGGATGGATTCACATGCAAGGCAACCCTGTCTCTATGGAAGACCAAATAAGGCAATTTTGAAGAAAGTGCTTGGAGTTCAGAGACTTGTCTTGCTGAAGTTATGGCTATGAGAAAAAATTTTCCAACAAAGAAATCTGAGATCCACTTCTGCAGAGAGTTTAAAGGGCAACTGGATTAGACTCTGTAAAAAACAAGTAAGATCTCAAGGTGGTATAAGGTTCTTAACAGGAGGCCTACATAAAAAGGTATCCCTAAGAAAAGCCTTACACAGCCTAGATGATGCCAAAAGGAAGGCATCATCTCAGACATGAAAATTTGAAATGGCAGCCAGCTGGACTTTAATAGGACAGAACCTGGCTCCACTCTTGGAAAAGAAATGTTAGCAATTCTAACACAGCAGAAATAGGAGCAGAGAAAAAAAACAGATCTCTCTGCTGAGCCCATAAGAAAAGTCTCTGCCATTTACTTTTATAAATCTTTCTTGAAGAGGAGTTCTGGAATGAAAACAAAATTATCTGAAATGGAGATGAAAGCCTGGATTGTCTAGCTATAACTGGAATTAGAGAAACCATGAGTTCAATTTGAGGACGGGAATGTCCAGATAAGTGAAAGAAGATCCAGACTGGTGTCCAATGTGCATGGAGGACATAGTAGATGAGACCATAGAAAGGAGAACCAACTCTGCCAAGGCCAGAAGGGGGCAATGAGGATTACTTTGCTCTTCAACCTGAAAGCTTTCTGAAGAAACTTGGGGATTAAGGAGAGGGGAGGGAAGGCATAAAGAAGACCAGAGGGCCAAATGTGGACTAGAGCATCTCCTATTGACTGTCCCCTGAGGAGGCATTAGGGCAAAGGACCTGCTGCAATTGTTGTTGAGGGGAGAGGCAAATTAGTCACAGCATGGTTGATCCCACTGATGGAAGATCACGTTTGCCACTGACAGACTGAGAGACCATTCGTTAGGTAACAAAATAGTCCAGCTGAGCCTGTCTGCTAGTACATTTGATTTCCCAAGAATGTGCATTGCTATAAGAAATGGTTGGATGAGATCGCCCATTGCCAAACTCTCACTGCTTCTCGGCAAAAAGGGGATACAATCTGGTTCCCCCCTGTTTGCTGACGTACCAAACCACTGATATATTGTCTGTTAGAATAGCAATTGTCCCCAGAGGGAGACAGCTCTGGAAGGCCTGCAACGCTAATATGACCGCTACCATCTCCAGGACATTTATATGCAACTTGGTCTCTACTGGAGTCTATGTGCCTTGAACAGTCCATTCTAAGGGGTCCATCCCAAGTAATGCCCCCCATCACAACTGGGAGGCATCTGTGGTCAGTCAATGTGATGCTGGATGGAGGAATGATAAAGGGGCGGCACTGACAAATCTCACTGGATTGGAGCCACCACAGTAACGAATTCTTGCATACACTGGAGAATCTTATTGGAAATTGTAAAGGTTGGTGAAGAATGGGCAACTGTACTTGTAAAGTCTACTGTATGATCCTCATGTGAAAATTAGCTATTGGTATCAATGTGACTGCAGCAACTATCAAAACCAAAGCTCTTACGACCAGTCTGGCTGGAGGAAAAAAAATAGACAGAACTTGATTGACATGTAACCTTAGAGAGAGAATTCTGCTCTGTAGTAAGAGCACTTGAAGATTCGCTGTGTCTATGCAAGCTCCTATAAAATCCAAGACCTATACTGGCTGAAGTCTGGACTTTGCAAGATTCATGGTGATGCCGACAGAGTGAGTCAACTGAAGAAGATAGTCTCTGGTTGTTATCAACAGATGCCTGGTTGATGCGGTGCGAATCCAGTCATCTAAATAAGGAAATACCTTGAATCCATGCAGTCTTAGATGAGCTGCAACCGCTACCATACATTTGGTAAACACCCTGGGGACTTTGGTGAGACCAAAAGGCAGGGATCTGAATTGATAACATACAAAAACCACTGACCAGTGAAAAATACACTGCACGCAAAGTATTAGATTTTTTAATATAAAAACTCTAGCGCCTCGGCAACACAACCTTCCAGGAAGGAGTTAATACACAATAAAAAAGAACACCGGTATAAATAGTAATCACATACAAAGCAATCAAACCATTAACCTATTAGAATTCAGCAATTATAAAAAGATTCTCATATTACATTCCTTATTCAAGCCATGAGTATTAAATTTAAGGATAAAAAGTGTTTCTTTATAAAGTAATTTATTCTTTAATAATACATCATCTCTAGCAAATATGTGTTCTAATATACATGCTTTTAAACAATTACATTCCCCTCCATGTATCAAATTAAAATGCATAGACAGTGGATAATCATAATTTTTGTTTTTTACATCTCTGGTATGTTCTTGTAGTCTAACCTTAAAAACTCTTTTGGTTTCCCCTATATAAAAGAGGCCACAAGAACAAGACAGGGCATAAATGACACCTTTTTTGGTACAAGTATAGGATGCTACCGGGTAACATTTTACCCCATTAATTATATCAAAAGACCTAACTATATTTTTGCATACTATAGATTTCTCACAAGGAATAGTTCCAAAATCGTTAGGTGATACATTCAAAACATCTCCAGATGCAACAAATATATTATGTACCACCATGTCCCTAACATTTCTGCTTCTCTTAGAAGATATAAGGAGAATCCTCTATAGATTATTAACACCATTTCTGCTACTAAAAAGAAAAGGCTAATGTTTGACAATATCAACCACTTCTTTACTAAAAATATTAATAGTAACAAAATAAACCTTTTTCTCCCCACTACGCTTAGGATTTACCTTACTTTCAGAATTATATCTAGTAGCTGAATTATGCATCCCTTCATAATACTGAAGTAATTTTTTTAAGGACTGAATAATTAATCCTTCATCATAACCTCTTTGTTTAAAGGCAATACATGTGTATATTATTTCTTTCTTAAATATTTCAGGATCATTACATAGCTGGCTTACTCTTAAAAATTCATTATATGGTAAAGCCTTTACCACATTGGGGGGGGGGGGGGGTGGCAGCTATTGTTATCTAAAAAGTTTATTTCCTCATTCGATTTCCTATATACACTGGTAGTTATGGTTTTAGCAAGAATTTCAAGTCTGAACTGATAATGGCTGGCTGCCAGCCAGAAGAGAAGGAATCTTTGGGATCATCTGTTAATTTTGAACATGACAGTATGCATCCTTCAAATCTATAAAGCACAATCAGTAATCTTTCTGGAGCAACGGTAGAATAGACTGAACTGTGATCGTCTGGAATTTGGGGTTCTTTATGAATCTGTTTAGATAACCAAGATAGAGGATGGGTCTCGGGCCCCCAGCTTTCTTAGGCACTAAAAAGAACCTTGAATAAAAACAGATCCTCTTTGGTCTAGTGGAACCTCTTGGATGACTCTTGTCTAGCAGCTTTTGAATTTGTAGGGCTGCTTGTTCCCGTTGATTATCAGGTGGAACATCGGGGAGATTTTTTCTTACCCTCATTAAATTTTGTAAAATGGGAATAAAATATCCTCTAGATATGATTCTTTGCACCCATGTGTCTTTTGTGATGGCTGCCCAGGCTTCTGGGTGCAAAGACAAGCAACCCATGACTGTATCCACAAAAGAACAGATGAGTAACCTTTCAGGAACACTGGAAGGGTCTGTCCGAAAAGAAATCTTGAGACCCTCAATTTTGTGGACCTTCTCTGCAGCGTGGGTGGTGTCTTCCATTATTATAATGACTTCAGCCTCTGCTCCCTGGGGGAAAATTCTCCCCATGAATCTTGAAAAGGCCCTTGAGATTTCCAAAATCACATTTTCTTACCACCATGCTGATTTCTGGAGAAGGATCTCTGCGGGGTAGAAAAATAGATTCCTAGAGCAGATAGGGTCTTTCCATCTTGTTCACTATGGGAAAGTGTCTCTAACAGTTGGCCCAAAAAGAGAGAAGATCCATCAAAAGCAGCATTGAATGATGCTTTAAAGGGCTCTGCAAAGTCTCACAAGCGCATCCATGCCTCCTAATGGATATATCTGTACCTACAACCCATGAGGATCCTTCAGCCCTGTGAGATATTAACCTCATGGATGCCTTTGATATGGATTGTAGGGTGGTCAGTCACAAAGAATAAGCTTTTGTCTCCACCGCTTACATGGACCCAGTGGTAGAGTTAGAAATTTCCTTTATTAAATTTCTCTGTAACTTAGTAAAATGTGCCAGGTAATTCAGCGATTGTAAACCAAAGGTCACTGATGCATATACTCACTTCCCATATCTGTCCAAAGCCCTAGATTCTCTGTTGGGGATGGACAGTTGAGCTCTGTTTGGCTAGCTCCTTTTTGTGGCTGCCACACCAAGCATGGCATCTACAGGAATACCCTTGGACCAATGTTCTCTGTCTAGTGGTGCACTAAGGGTATTGTCCATGCGTTTAGTGCTGGTCTCTACAGAATCCGACTCCTTCCATGTCTGGTGGAAGACAAGGTCGACAACCTCATCTGCTGGGGGGGGGGGGGGGCAACCCAAGATGTAGAAGGGCCATACCCTGAAAGCTACCAGAAGCACTGATTCTGCTTGAGAAGGGTTCTGCAAAGACAATCCACCTTTTTGGCACAGGATTTCTAAAATGTCTCCAAATGAGACATCTTCCTGTGGAGATCTGGGGGACCCTTCTTCATCAACAAAATCATTGTCTTCTGTCACTGATTCCTGAGGGGAATCTAAATGCCTCCTTTTGCACTGTTTCTTCCAAAGAACCTACTCAGTGGGACACCCCGGAGAGGAGTCGGAAGAAAGAGGAAGCCCCTGTGCAGGGACTGTCTGAAAACTCTTACTGGTTGGCTGTCCCTGTGGAGTAAGATGATGAGACTTAGCAGTCAGATTTGGTGGAGGGATGTGAATAAGATTCGAATAGGTGACCGTCAAAGGAACCCCTGGGCGAGAGAAAATCCTTTCCACTACCTCAAAGGCAGAAGGTCCAGGAGAAGTGGAAATCAGCCTACCTGGAGCCAAAGTTCTTGGATCACCCCCTCCCACAGATTCCACCCCCAAGGAGGGAACTGGACCCGATCTGTCTAACACCAATGCTCCAAAAGGAAGTGATGGCTCCAAAATCCTAGGAGTCGGAGTCATCCCCACGGACTTGACGCTTCGGCTCCAAGACTGGTTCTGCTCTACAATACTCTGAGCCGAACTGATCAGGGAAGGGGTTGGAGTCAAGGAAGGTAACATTCTCGGATCAGAATCCCTCAACTCTCGGGATCATTGGATAAAACAGCTCTAAAACTACAGGTAAGTTCGGAGGAAGAGTCACTAAGGGGTGTGAAGGTCACAGACTCACGGATCTGATGGGGGATGAAGCCTGAAGGACCCCCATCTGGATCTCAGCTCTAAAAAACCTTCTCATCATCCTATCCACATCATATTCAGAAAGACTCCAGCAGCAGCTGATGCAGGAGGATGCTGAGAGAGGATAAGAAGTCTTTTTAAGAGTCGCCTGCAAGAAAGAGGACTTCAATCTTGGAGAAACTAGCTCCAGAGAGAAGTGCAGAGACCAGATCAGAGAAGAGCTGCTCGGATGCATAACTGGATCTGACACCACCAGATCCTAAATCTTTTTAGCCTTGGTGGTAGTAGGGTCTGACAAGGTCGGATCAGAGACCTTTTTTATTTTAGATGGCAGCTCCGAACTTGAAGCCAAAGAAGAAGAAGATTGGACAGGGGAGCATTTCTGAGAACTTGGAGCTGAAGAAGGAGATTGGACAGAGGAAAATTTCTTAAGACTCCCTGGACTACAAACTTTTCTGATGTCTTAAGGGGTTTGAGCCCCCGAAGTAGAAGGAACTACAGATGTAAAAACAGGCAACATACCCTCCAGAATCAGATTATTATTCCCATCAGTTATGGCCCTGGCACTGAAACCTGCACAGATTTCACAAGAAATCTGAAAGTGAGCCAGGCCTGAACAATACACACACTCCCTTTTGGGCATCAGAATTTGGTATCTTATGCCCACAGGAAGCCTATTTCTTGAAACTGGTAGGTTTGCCTGCCACACTGGAAAAGACTAACCAAAAAACAAAGAATTTTTTTTTTTTAGTTAAAGGAGAAAGAAAAAAGGAGAAAATACCAACAATGTTATGAGAGAAATACCTCTGGAGAGTTAAGAAAAGGGAAAGGCTACCAGTAATGGTAGAAAGAAGAAAGAAGTCTACACCATTTGTCGGAAAATTCTTAACGGAACTTTAAACCAACTCTAAAGGCAAAGAGAGGAAATGTTTTGGAAATTCAGATTTTATTTAACTCTTCAGTTACGATTTTATAGAACATTTTCTTTTCAATAATCTGATCAACACACAAATCTTACTATGATAAACCTGAAGATCTTTAAAATTCTCTTGGTACAAGCTAGACAACTAAGCTGAAATTACATGAACCATACGAAGCACCTATATGTAAATGATCAAAGAGAAGTGATGAAATGTGAGCACGCCTATATGAATCCATCAGACATATAGCTTTCTAATAAAATGCTCCTATAGTTTTAGTCCCTTTTCATTGCTCCCCTAGGAACTGTTTAAAAAAAAATGTTTTTGCAGAATCTTTGTGTTCAGTGATAGTATTACAACAGTGCAGTATCAGTTATCCTCTTACCATATATACTGCTGGATTGCACCATCATGGTCACTCTTATTGTAAAGGTGATCACCATACTGTCTGAATATTTCTGAAAGACCATCGCTGTCCAGATGTTGACTCTTTGCCAGATTAATAGCCATCATAAACAAGTTCTTTTTAAACAGCATCTGTGTGGAGGTAAAGAAAAAGAAACTGATTAGCAGTCTACTGCAATAGCAAACTTAAAGTGTAAGTTGCAGATTTAATTAAGAGAAAAGAACACAGTTCTATGAATGTAGCAAATAAAAATAAACCAGAAAGACAAAAATGAAAACTGAACATGGTTTCAAGTTTTTTTTTATTTTGTTAACAGGTTGTTGAATGGAGGGAAAATAAAAGATAAGCAAATATCCAACATACCAGTTGAAGTGTGAGACAGCCCTCTCAGTTGTGATTTCTTTCCCAAAAATCTTCTAACAGCAAATCATTGATCTCAAGCTTATGTACCCACAGACCCCAAAAGGCACATGCTATAGCAACTATGCACACTGGAATAGGAGGATACACACAGCCATAATACTTTTTTTTATTCACATGAACAATACGGCAATTAATCACATAAGAGTTATGGTTTACTCTGGTGTAATCTACAGTGGGTATGCAACTGGAAAGAAGCAGAGCCAGCCAGCATCCATAAGACTGATAACAAAAAACAGGCAAAACCTAGAAGCCAGGCAGACCCTTTGACAAAAGGGATTACAAGAAAAGTTCTGTAGGACTGAAGTAGCAGGGAAAGTTCTACTCCTAGAGTAGAGATCCAACCTCGAGTACTAGGTCAATGTATGTTTCATGTACTGGACGAGTGTGGTCCAAGTGTCTGCAATGGTCAAATTCTTGAACAAGCATTTGAATTATTCCCTATCAGAAGTACCCTAGATAGCAACGTGAAAAGGGCAGCGGGCAGCAGACAGCATAATAACAGAAGACAATGCAGTTGGCAATCTACTTTGAGACTGTTTGATTCATATGCAAACCCTTCCTTTCTTGGAACAAAGGAGGAAACAGCTAATCTTTCCTCCAGAACTCAGGAAACCACTTGAGATGGGATCTCAGCTGAGCTTACATGGTACAGACTGCTTTTGTAAGTACACATTATTTTCTTAGCTGGTGAAGTAAATTTTTTTTCCTGGTTTAATGAGGACTTGGTACATATGCATATATATGGACTTATATTATTTCACTGAGTTTCCGGAAACTCAAAATTCATATGGTTGAGACTATATGACAGACCATGTATCAATTCTCCAAAGATATTTTACAAAAAAAAAAAAAATCAAGGAGTTCTAATAAGATACTCGAGTACAAAACACACACACACTGTCCCAGTGGAATATACCCCTTCTGAGAGGGTTCACAACCTTTGTACCGCTCTTTGATAAATACTTCCCTAGTAGAGCTTATAACTAATCATCCAGAAGTTATTCTTTAACTGCCCTTTGCTTTTTTTACATTGTGTTTCCCCCAAAGTAATGTTCTTATTCTGTGTATTTCTGATGTCTCATTCAGAAGAAAATAATAAGT